>NW_027179743.1:695000-705266 GCF_036669935.1 Montipora foliosa
ATGGGATGTTTCTAAAGTGACTGACTATTTAAAGACCTTAGCTCCTCTCCGTGAACTAAGTTTAAAGTGGTTAACTCTTAAGACTGCCATGCTGTGCGCATTAGCCTCTGCACAGAGACAGCAGACATTATCTGCTTTAGACCTAAATTTCAGGAAGGAATCTCAAGATTCAATTAGTTTTGTTGTGACTGATCGATTAAAGACTTCCAGGCCGGGGAAGTCTATTGAGATCACATTTTCGTCCTCAGTTTGTGCTTCAATTTGCCCACTTGCTGCATTAAAGGAGTATATTTCTCGCTCTGAAACGCTTAGGTTTCGCAGTGGACATTTTGTTTCTAAGTTGTTTTTGTCCTTCATTAGGCCATATAACCCAGTGTCCCCTAGGACAATAGCTAGGTGGATCATGTTAGTGTTACAGTCCGCAGGGATTGACACTTCGACATTTAAGGCACACAGTGTAAGAGGGGCTGCCACATCTCATGCGTTTGTCACAGGCACCCCAGTTGCAGATATTCTTAAGATGGCAGATTGGTCTAGTGAGCATGTTTTTCGCAGACATTATTTGAGAGATGTTCTACAATAGATCTAGGCCTTTATCTTAATAAATTCCTTATTCTGCTGTATATGGAATTGCATAGTGTTTTTAGGCCGCGGTTCTTTAAAATCGCATAATTATCCCATAATGCGGAGCATATGGGAAGAGAAATGAAAATTAGACGAGAGGTACTTACCTTGAAGTGTAATTGAAGTTCTCTTGAGATATGTGGAGCATTATGGGATAATGCTTCCCAGCCCTGTCTCTTTTTCCTTTTCAATGTTCCCACCCTTGGTTCTCGTGAGCACCTTGGCCTAAATCGTATTCGCCCTCCAGGAAGAACTGGTTATTACGCCACTTCCTGGGGTTTGTATCACTGCTAATTTGCATCTGAATAGCTTTTTTAAACGTGACCGCTGACCAGTAGGTAGGTAGGAAGTATGCATAATTATCCCATAATGCTCCACATATCTCAAGAGAACTTCAATTACACTTCAAGGTAAGTACGTCTCGTCTAATTTTCATTTTTGAATCAAAACAATATCTAAACTTTCAGCATAGTATAGCACACAGCCTCCTCCTCCATCCTCCACTGGTCTGTCCTTTCGAAAGAATTTATACGCCGGAATCATGATATCTTCATCCCGAATTTTGCTCGTGAGCTTGCTTTCTGTAATACCCAGCACATCAAATTTCACCTTTTCTAATAACAACTGGACCTCCTGAAATTTCGTTGTTGTCATTAGACCATTCACATTGATATGGGCTACTTTCAAATGAGATTTATTACATGATATCCTCATATTTAGTTCTGAAAAGTGACAATCTTGTTGGGTACTTTCGGTTCTGTTCGGCTGGGTTGCTTGCAGAACAGGTTGTTGCATTTCTGACAGGGATTCGTGGCATCTAGTACATGACCAAACAATATTTGTAGCGTTTAGCAGCTCCTTGTAAATACGTGGAGGTACATTTTCACATTTAATGTGATACTTCAACTTACATGTGCTGCACACCAATGCTCTATGATTTCTGGCTACTGTTCGGCAACACGATGAGCACTTGTTTGAGTCCGAAGAAGTAGGACCAGGATTGGGATTAATGTTGCCACTTAATAATAATATTGATAGTTGAAACGTAGCCGATGAATTCGCGTAATAGTTGATCCGTGTGCTTAGGTAGCACTTCACTCGAGGAAGCGATCCAAGATGGCGGCGCCATTCATCGTGATCGTAAGGTAGAGACTGTAGATTTTCCACGTTTTGACCAGATGCCTGATGATAGTGACCCCATGCCTGCAATTCTTTCACTTTCACAGTCGATCTAAGACCAGTATGGCTTGTTACTAAGAAAAGGACTATGATGAAAAAGCTAAAATTGCAAGAGCAAAAACTAGCACTTCTGTCCGCCATTGCTCTCCCCAGGCTCTGTATTTGTTTGGCGCTATGATTGGTGCGTGTGAATGTCCGCCTCTCTTTTGATTGCCTAAAGTTACGGCTTTGTTCTTTATTTTCACGCATTCAAATGCACAAAATGCTCTTGACATCACAGCGACTATGTACCCGTCCTAAATTAAAAAATAAATTGCTTGTAACGTAATCGATATGATCATCCGCTCCAATGTAAATTGTTTCATTATGACAGTTTTCTGGGGATGTCAAAAAACCGACCAATCTGGGTTTCGTTTGCCTCTCTAAGCACTCGACTACACAAACTAATTTGGAAGTTTAGACAACAACAAGGCAAGAAAACGAACTTAAAATGCTCTATCGTACAGAAGCGATAGTATAGTATATTACAAAATAATTAGGTTAGTACGCGCACTCTCTTTAGTCAATAGCTGTGTTTAGATGAGAGTATGTAAACACGGCTGTGAAATCACAAGAATTTTGATAGGTTGTGTTGTCAGACGCGCGTTTTGATTGGCTGGTAGGAAATATGAGCGTGTATCAAGAAAATCTGTTTCAACCAAGTAAAAAAAACAGCATTTTCGGGGAAGTTGGGAGATTTCCTGAAAAGATAATGCCCTGTAGTGTCCCGGTTTAACCGGATTAGAACAAAGCAAGTAGGACGGAACGTGAGATTTTCCAAAAAGGAAATAGTTTTCAACGCAAAGCCTGAAAATCTAGCTTGTCATCACTTGTCACTCGCCATTTCGTTTATCCAATCAAATAAAGGACATTTGGCTGTCTTTTTGGGCTGTTTACACCGTTACACGCGCCCTAAAGGACAGATGATGCATTTTTTTAGAAAAACACTCTTACCAAATAAAATTGGAGCAAAATAACACCTTTTTTCTAGAGGAATAATAACTCTCTTATTCGATGATTTAACATTGAATACTTACGGACATTTTGCTCATTGCTCGTATTTTTCCTCGCCCCTGCGGGTCTCGGGAAAATACTGCGCAACTCGCAAAATATCCGCGCATATTATATGTTAAACCATCGAATAAAATGTATAGTATAGTAAGAGATATGTCTTAAATTTAAGTATAGTATCCAATGACTCAAGGTCGTTAAGGTAAAGATAGAGAATTAAAGATTTACAGTTAAAAGGGTAGATCAGTCCCTTTCCAGCTTCCAGTTGCTCATTTTGCGCACTTAACATGGCGACAAAGATGTCACAACTACAAAGATAAACGCAAGAGAAGCAAGATTTAATTAAACAAAAGTCTATTGCTTTATGCAATCACGTTGTTTTTGTTCATGGTTACAAATACTATAACCAAAAAGTCATATGTAATTTTTTGTACCCGTCCTTTCTAAAAGCGAATCTTATTGTTTGATTATTTCAGCCTTTACTAGAAAGCCGAGCATCAAAAGCCTTGAGTTTCCCCCCACTTTTTCTTGGTGTTTAATTCACAAAAAAATCAATCAATCGGTTAGTGATACCTTAAATTTACAGAGTATTGTCTCACAATAGATTTACCTTCTACTCTTTTGCACTGGATTCAAATCAATGACTAGAAAGATTCGGTATCTTCTTTTGCGTGAAACGGCAAAGAACAGGCTGGCCCTTGACATAAAAAGCAGGAAAAACCTCTTATTTTATTCTAACTTTCATTTCTCTAGTTTGGCAAGTTGTTTGATATCTGTTGCCAAAAGACACGTTTCTTTTGTATCTGGCAAAAAGCAAAATTTTAGCGTGGGCACGGTTTGCCTATTACCTAACGCGAACATAAAATCTCTAATAATCAAACCTATGGGAACTTTTGAGGAGGAGGCCCCATTCTAGCGAGAACTACTCTTCTGAAGACAACGTACACTACTAAAGCCCCAAGCAACAACCCTACGACAATGCACGCAATGGCTACCCCAGTAACCGCTCCTGAGGATAAACTACTCTTTTCTGGAGTGGGTGTTGGCTTCTTGTTGCAGAGAGTTGACAAGTCGAATGCACTTTTGGCCGGGTAACGGCTTTCGAACGAGTAGAAGTTGAGGTTTAGTTCGTATTCAATTTTCGCAGTGGCGTTAATCGTTATGTTCCCTTCGATTGAAAGTTTGACCGGGACCTAAAAAGCGAGAAAAAAATGTTAAGTAATGAACACAAAGCACTGAAAGTTGCCCACTTCAAAATGAGAGTCACGAGGACAATTCAGGCCCGTTTACACTGAGGACGCAAACGCAAAACAAGACGCAACCCAAGAAAACGGACGTTCACACGGGATACCCAACATCTGTGCGCTTAGCGGCTGCCGCGATTCTTTCGGTCAACACTAGAAAAACGACCACTGCCCATCACCGAAACTGAAGTATCATTTCTATAACCACTAGTGACCATTATCGTTTTCAAAACGCCTTTAAGAATTCTTCAGACATGTTGGACAGTACGTCGGTCACTGCCATTGTGACACGTTGAAGGGACTGTATGACGATATCTTCGGATATTTCAGGGAAATCGCTCTTCAAAAAAAGAAATGGTGACATCTAGGTTAGCCCTCTGCTATGCTATTAAATTTCAAAAATGATAATCCCTTCGTCAAATCTCCAGCTTGCACAGCAGAGCACCAAGTGCTTTGCTAGCAATCTGATTATCAAAGTACATCGAATCAAATTTGGTGAGAGAGTAAAACACGGAGAACCCAGAGAAAACCCTTCGGAGCAGAGTGGAGGGCCAACAAACTTAACTCAAATATGTCTGTGGGCCAGGAATCGAGCCCGGGACAAATTGGTAGAATGCGCCAATTGTGATATTGTAGGTAAATTTCGCCACCTGACTCGTGAATTCCACGTTAAATTTCACGCCAAAAACCGATATCGCACTATCGGTTTTTCGCGTGAAAATTAACATGGAATTTACGAGTCACGTGGTGAAATTTTCCTTGAATCACATAGATTTTCAAAGATGAAGCCATTTAATTAATTTACCTATTGGCGAATGTTGCAGTATTCAATGCGCGCTAAAAAAGCCATTATATTTCAAAGAGCTGTCTCGAGGAAAATCTTTCTCATTTATGCCAGGTTTTCGCATTGTAAACGAACAGTTCTTTTCAATTTTTTGCCTCCGTTGCTATGAAGCGGCACGGTGTAATATCGGTCAGGCTCGTTTTAAAGTCGCAACTCCACTCTGAATGTCTCGTCTTGACAGCCAATCAGATGGCGAGAATCCCCTTAGGTACATGCGATTCTAATATAAATCTCACCGGTTGAACTTCTAGGTTCTGTGTCCAGTTTACTCGAGTGAAGTACCATCGCCATATTGTTTTTTCGATGGTCTTTTCCGGCCAGTTAATGCGTATCTGCTGCCACACATCGCATTTAATTCCTCTGGTTGATGTCCTCCCCTGGTAAAACGGTGTCGCTTCGGGGTCCTCAAACAAGGTCAGTTTACCAAACGGTACATAGATCATGTAAAAGTCATCTTTTTCCAGCAGCATTGGCTTTGAGGTTATGTTTCCTTGGTCCTTGCAGCTACCTGTAATTCGTATTTAATCAGAATTCACTCGAAAACCGATTTGATTTGATTTGCGTTAATTTGTTAATTTCAATTTACAGTGTCCCCAATTAGTGCTCCAGCGCTGGAAGACTGGACACTTAAAGTGCCACTATGACCAAAAAAAATCAACTTTTATTTATCTTTGGACTTCAAAACTATGTTAACTAAATACTAAGTGACCAAAGTTTTAAGCCTTGATTTAAAAAAGACACCTGTTTATTTTGCCGGGAATTTTCCCATTTAATGGTCCGTCATTAATAACTTTAAAATCTTGAGAGAGGTGGATCCAGGAGAAAAGTAACGTCAAAGACTCAATAGTTTAAGAATGCAATGCGTGTGTATGCGACTAAATTAATATGCAGAACGGGAATGTCAGGATTTCAGACTTTTAAACTCCTGTTTTGCATATATAATAAGCTGCGTTTACACGCTGAAATGGGCCAATTCCGAGTTGCTGTTTGCCTCGTTTTCGAAGTGAGTCTTGGTGCTCAAGTATTGTAAAGGAAATGAGTTTGATTTGCGTAAGAATATGCAACTCATTTCCATTTGAATGGTTGTGCACCAGGACTCACTTTGAAACTGAGGAATACAGCAACTCGGAATGGGCTATCTTAAGCTAGCGAGTCAATGACGTCACTTTTCCCTAGATCCAACTCTCTGATGTCCAATCGGTCAGTTTGGAAAGCGAACAATGGCGGACCGTGGAATCCAAAACTTCCACTCAAAGTTAACAGCCTTTGGACAAAATCAAAGCTCAAAATTTTGCCAGTTAAGTGTTCAGTAACCACACTTTCAGAATCTAAAGAAAAAAGAAAGTGATTTTTTTATCACAGTAGCACTTCGATAAAAGTTCCTTTCCTTTCCCCAAATGCTGCTCCCCGAGTAAGGATCGATAAACTGCTGCATTGAACCTGTCTTAATAGAACGATACCCTTTACCTTAACCTTATTGTTAGAAATAGGCAGGAAATGCTTAGATTTCAAAGGGACACTTCGTGTTGCCTATCAAAATTGGTCTTGCCTCTTAATACCTCAATTATGAGTGGTTTCAACTGAGTGTCGAAAGTAATTTAAGAATTACCTTGGTTTTGCATTACTTCAGTCATTGATTGGTTCAAAGTTCTCGCGCCACTTTTTCAACAAATCAGAAGTGAAACCAAAACCAATCGTAGCTCGCGCGTGCACATTTTCCCGCGCTTTGTGTCGGCTACGTGTAACTACTTCGAATTTTGATTGGTTTACTGGATTGTCTCCGTCCTTTTTGATTGGCCAAAGTAATTACTTTGGTTTTGGTTTCACGACACTCCTTTGAAAACAGCTCTATGAGTAGGCCGGCAAGGTCAGGTCTCGTGTGCGGCAAATACATCTGAAACAGAGTGGTATTACGACCAAAAAATCAATTCTTCTTAATCTTTGGATTTCAAAACTATGTTAACTAAGCCTTGATTTTAAATAAAGACACCTGTTTATTTTAACTGGAATTTTCCTACTTGATGGTCCGTCCGCCATTACTAACATTAAAATCTTGGGTGAGCTGGATCGAGGAGAAAATGACCCGCTAGCACGGGAGTTTAGGGCTTTCAGACTTTCAAACTCGTGTTTCTCATATGTGGTAGGTAGGGTAGGTAGGTAGGCGAAGTCTGCTACGAGCATAGAGGGCCCATCAGGCCGGCGCTTATCTCCGGTTTCTGTAGCATGAAGCGACTAGGAGTATTTCTAACCCCCATGGATGGGATGTCCATCGCAGGGTTACCCCCAGCATTAGATTCGCCGGTACCCATTTACACACCTGGGTGGAGAGAGGCACCGTGAGAGTAAGTATCTTGCTCAAGAACACAAAACAATGTCCCCGGCCAGGACCCGACCCGGACTAGTCGATCCGGAGTCGAGCGCACTACCATGAGGCCACCGCGCTCCTACCTCCTCCTCCTCATATATAATAAGCTGCATTTACACGCTGAAGTTTTACGCTTGTGAGTAAATGACGTCATTTTCCTCTGAGGTCCAATCGGTCAGTTTTGAACGTGAGTAATGGCGGACTTTGAAGTCTACAAAGAGTAAACAGCCTTATAATGAAAATAAAAGCTCAAAATTTTGCCAGTCAGGTGTTACGCACACTCACTTTCAAAATCTGAGAAAAAAAAATGAAGTGATTTTTTATTATAGTGGCCTTTTAAGCATTCTGTTTACAGGAAACGGCAACATTCAGGATGAAAGTTTGATTACAATAACATGAATTATATTTTGAGATGACGTTCTCGTTTGCGCGTCGCCGTCGTCGTTGCTTCCAGTTCTCTATTAATTCCTATAAAAGCTTGGCAAATGACAATGAAATGCCAAACCAAGCTGTTGTCACCTGTTTGTCTGTCATAAATGGTACTACTATTCGTTTTGAAGTCAAGGATAACGGGATCTCGACCCAGCTTCTTTAGTTGCGCTCGAATGGCGATCATAATCCACTCTGTAGTGATGTTTGTCCAGGTCATAATACTCCTACGGAGAAGGGAAATGGGTTAGGCACCACAAGACATGTAAACACTAAAATAGCTTTATAAGCAATAGAAAATAAAGAGACAGGGAGAAAGAGTAGGGGATAGAATGACTTGCGATTTGAGAATTTCACAAAAATTATTTTCGGTAAGCAAAAGCGACGACGCAATGGACCTTATTCGCGCGGCGGCCACATTGGCCATAGACAACAGTTTTCGTACTTCGAGCCTCGAGTTGAAATGTTTGGGAACGAGTTTCAGTGTAGGCTCAGTCTCCAGCCGTGGGTGTCTCGGTGCGCCCGCAATCCTCCCCACCTCGGGAGGATCGCGGGCGCACCGAGACACCCACGGCTGGAGACTGAGCCTAGTTTCAGTGGGGCAAATCAAAAGTTTCCAATCCCTCAGAACTCAACATAGCCGCCGCGTGATTACGAAGGACAACACCCACGGCCATCCTTCAAAATGCCATTGGACATTTCGTAAACAATTACACGACGCAATATCCCATTATAATATGAAAAGCTCACCGCTGTAAAAAGAATGAAAACAGGCAGAATTAGAGCTTTAAGTCGGTTTACACTACAGAAATTTTTTGGCACGGCTCGGGTGAAATTGGCATGGGTTCCAAAAGAAAAAGGTTCGGCTCGGATAAAATTTGAAGTGTAAACAACCTGTCAGTACCAAATTTCATCCGTGCCGAACCAAAATTCTTACCGTACTGGGAGCCTTCGGCGAGGTAGTTCCGAGCACGGGTAAAAATGGCATGGGTGCTGAAAAAATACCGGTAGGCACGGTTCGGATAAAACAAGTAGTGTAAACACTTTAAAGGGCCAAATTTGAGCCTTATTCACATAGGATAGCGTTTTTTTGCGTATATTTCAAGATGGCTGCTCATTCTCCACCAAATCACGCGGATGTTCTTGATTATAATTGAACTGCGCATGTCTACAAGAGAACATACCCGGGCCCAAAAAGTTTTGTCACGGTATTTTTTATACGGTAAAAATGGTGTAGTGTAAACAAAGTTTGCCGATCTCTTTTTAGGCACCCGTGCCAATTCACACGAGCCGTGCCGAAAATTTTCTGTAGTGTAAAGCGGCTGTAGTTGAACAAGAAATAGCGTTTCTAAGCTAAGGCCGCGCTGATCTACAGTATTTAGGTATAAAAACCACTTTCAAGACTTGTTTTGTTGGGTACGCACTATGCCAATACTCTAAAAACTTCGACCTTTCCCGGAGCTTGTCCTCGTTAGTCTAGTGGATATCGGAAACTGCTATGACAAGTCATCGATCCGGGTAAACTCTTTGCTGCGTCTATTTCTGAATCTTCTCTGCATGTTTCAAATGTTTGTTTCTTTGTAAGTAGATTTGAAGTCTGAAGTAGATTGAACGTTGTGTAAGTTTAATAAAAAGGGAGATGTCAGTTTGAGGGATGGCATGGTGTTGACATTTACTAACTCGTTAAAACCAATCATCTGGAACGGAAGTCTGTTTTCTCATTGGCGTCCGAAACTAAATGACATCATTTGAAATCCAGCGGATCCCAATAAACAGTACTTGGTGGAAGTGGGCTCCTGAAATGGTGTCATCTGCACGCCCCCTTAGAGAAGGTTTCCGCAAACACAATTCCCTTTCAATTTTATCAAAATATCAAAGTAATAACTTCACTGAGATACAACATATTCAGGTCACCTGGTAACTGAACATCGGACATAGGTTGGATTCAACTTTTAAGCCAAACAGTTGACTTGAGTGCGCCTTACTTTCGCCCCAAGCTGAAAAAAACCTTCCTGTTTTTTTGAAGTTGTTTGTTTTGGTTTTTGTTTTTTTCTGAAAACGCATACGTCCCAAAAGACAGGTAAAAGGAAACATCCCATTCCTCAATATTTCTATTAGGCCTTATGTGTATCAATAGGCGCGCTATTAAAACCTAACCGACTTGCCCATATGCGCTCAGAGGGGGGGGGGGGGGGTTTTCCCCCTATACCAGATACTCCAAGTGGGGACATTCAAACCGGTCGGCGGAAGTTTAGGCAAGGGTGGGGCGTGAAACCGCCCCCAGCACCACATTTCCCTTTGAACTCGGAACTCGGGGTAGAAAACGAAAAAATCAATGAAAGAGTAGGAAATGGAATTATTCTTCCCGTAAGGTAGAAGCGTTCTGTGGCCTCCGCTTCCACGACGACAGGAACGGAGGTGTTGCCCGAAGTGTGCGTCAAGCCTTGAACAGTGAACCTAAGGTGAGTTAGAAGAGGACAGAAAAAGTTAGTACAAAAGAAAGAACCTATTTTTTTCCAAATTCGAGTCAA
>NW_027179744.1:0-2500 GCF_036669935.1 Montipora foliosa
AGACCACCAATTATTACAGAATGGAACCTGGCCAGTACAACGAACTCCTGAACAAAAACATCCAAAAGTCATACAAGAAAGCACAGAAAACACAAGAGGATAAGATCAATAAAGAAGCAAAGGAAATTTCCGAAAGGCTAGACCTCTCAGATAGAATCGACATAATGGCCAAGCGCGACGCTTTCATAACCTTAAAAGACCATAAGCCAAACTTCACCAACTCCCCGACATGCCGATTAATCAGCCCAACGAAATCAGAAATCGGACGCATTAGTAAACAAATTCTTCAAAAGATCGTGAAAAACGTAGCTACTGCGACAAAGGTCAACCTTTGGAGAAACACGCAATCAGTACTGGAGTGGTTCAACGGAATTAAGGAGAAGCAAACAGCACAATTCATATGCTTCGATATCGTGGACTTTTATCCATCAATCACCGGAAAGCTCTCAGCCGAAGCGATTGAGTTCGCCGCGAACTACACGAACATTCCACCAGAGGAAATAAACATAATTACGCATGCAAAACAAAACCTGCTTTACAGCGGAGAATCCCCTTGGGTAAAGAAAAGTGGCTTATTTGATGTGACCATGGGCTCGTACGATGGCGCCGAAACATGTGAGCTTATAGTTGTTTACATGCTAACACATTTGAAACCCATCTGCGGCAACGATATTGGATTGTATAGAGATGATGGTCTAGCTGCCTCTCATGATACTCCACAAATGGTCGAAACAGCAAAGAAGAAAATATGCGCCGTGTTCAGTGAGAAAGGATTGAAAATAACCATCGAAGCGAACAAGAAAGTAATCAATTATCTGGACGTGACACTGAACCTCAACAATGGCAAACACCAACCGTACATGAAACCTGGTAACACACCCTCATACGTCCACGCAAAGAGTAACCACCCGCCCGCAATACTGAAACGTATCCCAGAAGGCATAAACCAAAGGCTGTCAGACATATCATCCGATGAGAGGGAATTCAACAATGCAGCTCCACCGTACCAAGCGGCCCTGGAAAAAAGTGGCTACGAGTACAAGCTACACTTCGCCCCGAAAGATCGAAGAAATAAAAGACGGCGAAAACGAACTAGAAACATCACCTGGTTCAACCCTCCATTTGACGCCAGAGTAAAAACCAACCTAGGAAGAGAGTTTCTGAAAATCGTGAGGGAATGTTTGCCTAGGCGCCACGTCCTGCACGCCATATTCAATCGCAACACCCTTAAGCTGTCATACAGCTGCATGCCCAACGTGAAATCAATTATTAGCGCGCACAACAAGAATCTGATAAAGCCAAAGACAGAAGACCCCAGCCAAAACCTATGCAATTGTAGAAAGAAGGCAGAGTGCCCTTTAGATAATCAGTGCCTAGCCAAGGGTATCGTTTACCAAGCAACCGTCACATCGGGCAACAACGAAAGCGTACAAACATACGTAGGCTCACTGACACCACTTTCAAGGCCAGACTCGCAATCACAAGCAATCATTTATCAAGGAAAAGCAACGGAATCAAACCGAGCTGAGTAAACACATATGGCATTTAAAGGAAGAAGGAGCTAACTATCAAGTAACATGGAAGATCCTGGGAAAGGCGAGAGCGTACACGAACGTAACAAAAACATGCAATCTGTGTAACTTAGAAAAGTTCTTTATTATCTGTCACAGCGATCTTGCATCCCTGAACAAAAGATCAGAATTGATTAGCACATGTAGGCACGCAAGAAAATTTCTTATAAAGAACGGATAGCACGCAAGAAAATTTCTTATAAAGAACGGATAGTGTGATAACAAGCATTTAAGTTACGCTACGCACGAACGATCTTGTAAATGCTTATGATAGCGATCTTGTGAATGCTTGTGATAGCGAGTTTGTAGACACTTACACTAATGACCTCGTGAATTTTTTGTACGCACGTATGTGGAAAGATGACCATTTATAAATACTGCAGGCAACACACAGTTTAATTAAAAAGCCCTGAAGAGTGGGAGCCTAAAGCCTCCACGAAACAGGCCTGTAGGCAAATGTCAAACGACTAGTCCCATTCATTGAACTATTATATATATATATATATATATATATATATATATATATATATATATATATCACCATCTCGGTCTCGCCGTTACGAGTGCAGCACGTTTGTTTGGGGTTCCTGTGTCTCAGTATATAGATGATTGTCACATTGGTCAACTCTATAGGGCGCCAGCCAGTTTCACTCTACCCACTAACAGAGTACTCGCTGAGGCCGCCGCCTACATTTTATGCTATCTTCTCATAGAGGCAGGTTACCTCGTAGCTATCGCTGCTATCGCTAAATCGTAGTGTGTCCCTTCTATTGTTATTCGTTTTCTCGGTTTTCTTTGGGATTCCTTTCGCCAAGGTTTTCTTCTTTCACCGGACAAGAAACTCAAGTTCAAGATACTAAGGGAGGAGATTCTATCCTCCCGGAATGTTAGTGTTAAAACCCATCAGAGGTTTGCGGGAAAAGTTATCT
>NW_027179744.1:7500-10000 GCF_036669935.1 Montipora foliosa
TAAAATTTTATAAATTTAGTTTTTTGTGACGTCATCACTTTAACACTTTATTCGTACTTCATCAGTTTTCCGTCAAATTTTGGTCCAAGAAAGGTGATAAAATGGGAAAGATTTTTACTTTCCATTCAAAAATTCGTAGTTGACGTTAAAATGAGCAAATATGCGTAGAAAACTGATTTTCGTGTTAATATTTTTTTTATATTTCTTCCAACTTTCTTTTTGATAAAATATTTTAGTCCTCTGTAAATGAGCTATAAGTTTTTGGAAAGCTTATTTTCTTATATTTAAAATGATATGTTGCTTTTCTCCTAACTTTAAATGCTTTTTGAGAAAAAGGCATTTTTTTGTGACAGTCATTTTACGCGCGATGTTCTGTGGAAGGAAAAGTAGGGGAAATAGTTCGTTATGTATCCTCTGCAAACGCCTTCAGCCGCCATCTTCCATTAAAGCCTTAAATTGTATTTCATTTCAATAAAACCGAAACAAGACATTTGAGGGGGAGTCAGGGTGGTTTAGCGGTTATCAACCGCAGCTCCCACTTCGGTGACCCGGGTCCAAACTTGGCCTCGGGTCGTATGTGCGTTGAGTTTCAGTCGATCTCAATCTGACTCCGAGGGTTTTCTCCGGGTTCTCCGGTTCTCCTCCCTCATCAAAATCGACTACCAGTCAATGACATCAGGCTGCGGGCGGATAACCTTGATAGGGATAACCTGTGGTATTCTTCCCTTTCACTGAATTCAATGAATAAAGTTGGTATTATTATTCCATGCCCTTGGTTGGTCTGAAGGCAAGACGGTAGCGGAGTTGAGATTTCCGCAATTTAAAAAAAACAAAATGAAGCAAAACAAAAAAAGCAAAACAAAAAAACTAAGGAAGTATATTCATCAATAGGACGTTTTCAACCAACCTCTAGAGACACCAATAACAATAATGAAATGTACGACTTCTGGTGGACGAACAAAAGAAACTAATGTGAGATCTTTTGTTTTCGTCCACCAACATGGCGGCGATGACGTCACGGGAAAACCTATTAAGAGCAATTGTCAGCAACGATTAAAAAACTGGTAGGGTATTGAGAGTTGCTATGTGGTTGATTTATTCAGATATCGTGTTATTCTGGAGAAATGTGCAAACTTTGAGGACACTGAATTTGAATGCGCAGAACTTCTTGAACAAATATGAATATTCTTGAATGGATTCGCGAGTGGTTAAAATTTTTGAAGGTCGAATGAATTTAAATCTGGAATATACGAAGATGTGAGCTTCACCATATAAAAAAAAGGTCTTTTATGAGTATGAATGAATATAAAAATCGTGAAACGATATAACATCTTGAATGCATATTTGAATATTGATCGTGAATAAAAATAACATCGTGAATCGTGGATATAATAAACAATTAAAGAAGGCTTCACTGTGCTCTGTTCTGTTGTAAACACGAGCCGATATGCTCCCTACTTCTTGAGTGCTCTAGCCGCTTCCTAAGTGCTTTACAACAGAGCAGAGCACAGTCAAGGCTTCTTTATTTGTTTTATGATAAGAACAAGTAATTTTCTTCAAAAATTCTACTTTATTTTCAAAGCGAGCGCTACTTGTGGCGAACTGAGGTGTCGTCAGCAAAGTGCTTTATACTCTGATAAAGCACGCTAATTTGGACTAATCAGAGCGGTTGTAAGAATGTCTAAAAATATTTGATTGGTTAATGAAACAAAGGCTTGTCAAAACATCAATCAACTGGAAAGTGGCTTGACAGAAATCACACAAAATTCGAATTTATGGAAAAACAAGTGCCTCAATGTTCGGTTTCAGTCCGTAAAAAACAGCAAAAAAAAAAAGGATCTAAGTAATTAAGTTCGGTGAGAACCGGCCGAATTGTTGCCCATGAAAACCTGCACGTTTCCGACATGACAATTGGAAAACAAACTGTTCATTGCTTGCGGCTGGAATCTGAAAACCTGTTGGGAATTTTGTAAATGAAGAAGTCCAGCGTGAGGACTTTCTGAGCTTAAAAGAACTGCTGGACCGGGCGACCAAGCCTTTAACTGACAGCTTCAACAATACCCAAGGAAAAATTCGGAAATTCATCTGCCATTTCTGCGGATGATGGCGCGAGCTTTCGTTTGTTCCGTGCTTTGTACTCTCATAAAGCACGGTGTTTAAACCAATGAGAGCGCGCGTTATCTAGAAACTTTATTATAAATATAGATTTTGAATGTGGATTGATTTGATTACACCTGAATTGGTGAATCTTGGATGTGAATGAAAAACTTTATTCAATATGAATCGATACTAACTTCTTGAATTTGGCACTATTTGGTCAACCATACATGATTGTTAGGTTGTCGGTTGTTACCCTCAACTGGCAACAGTTACAGTAGTTTGTTTTGCCTCAACGGGCCAGTTTGTTTTGCCTCAACAGGTGAGTTTGTTTTGCCTCAACGGGAGAGTTTGTTCTAACGAGCACAGCAGCTTCTTTTAACTTTTTTTTTTTAACGAGCAC
>NW_027179744.1:17500-20000 GCF_036669935.1 Montipora foliosa
TTTAGGCTTGGGTAAATTTATATATTAATATGTTGTGTGTAAATACTTTGGATAGTGTGAATAAAGAACTGAGTATGTATCACTGCATTGGTACACAAGAAAGATAAGATTAACGGTATTTTACAAGCGACTGCCATCTAAATATAAAGAAACGCTTACAAACAAAGTTTCAGTAAGCATTTTAACCTAAAGCTTATGTACTCACCTCGACGAAAGTGTTAGATTTATGTCGGCGCTCATGATGGAGATGGAAATAGAAAGTTTTTACTGAAAACATGAAAAGCGCGCCATGCTCCTTTTCGGTAATATCCGGAAACTTCTAATTGCAAAATTATAATTATACACAGGCAACCCAACAATTTCAGATCACTTCCAACAGAACGTGCCGAGAAATTAGTTGTAGCATACGAAACATCAAGTCGCGATTTTCGTTTTATTTCTAATTGAGCTTTTATGACTGACGAACAACAGTTTATATGACATTGTTTGTCTTTCATTAAGAAGGACAGCACTTACCCTCTGCTGACAAATGTTTCTTGAATTTAGTTGATGGCGGCTGGAGTGATTGGGGTAACTGGAGTCTTTGTACAAGGGTCTTTGATGGCATACAGATGCGGACAAGGGAATGTGTGAATCCAAAGCCACAATTTGGTGGGATACCATGCAAAGGATCTTCTATAGTTATGAGAGGGTGCACAAACACGTCAAGTTGTCTGCAAGGTATGTTACCAAAATCAACGCTGTTTGAGTTTCAATTGTTTGCAAAGCAGCTCCTCAAATACTGGTTAACACCTTCTTACTTGTCAGCTTGTCCTTTTGTAACTTACAGAATGTTCATTCTCCCTTTGTCGCTTTTTTTGCGAGCTTCTTTCAAACAAATTCTGCTGAACTGTCCAGCATCCTGGCATTTGATACATTTCATTTCTTCAGTTGATCTGATGGAGAAAGCTAGGCGATCCTCATACCTGTTGCACATGTCCTATTGGATATAAGAAATAGGTGGCCAGTCAACACTGCCTTTCAAAAAAAGGATACAAGGAGGTGTCATCATATCTCCATTAATTTACCGGGGTCATCACAATTACATTTAATATTAGTCAATTATAACCCAGCTAACAATTGCGGAATTTCCAGTAATTCACTAGCCCTGCAATTTCCTTTATTAGAATATCCCGTACGTTTTCAAACAGAGGGCAGTCCATCTACTGGAGTGATGCAAATTCACAAGAACAACACCTGGAAAGCGCTTTGTACCGCACATTGGAATAATACTGAAGCAATTCTTGCCTGCCAAGTAAATGGCTATAACAACAGTAACGACAATTTTACAGGCAATTGGAAAAGAGGAAATACAAGCTTGGTGAACATCACTTCTCATTCCTGTTCATCAATCATTCAAAGTTGTGGGTTTACTAACACGCAAATCCAGTGTTCAGGTACAATAGTATGAACAAAGAAAACCTCAGTCTTATCCGTATACCATCGCAGAGTTTTAACACAGCAAGTCAACTAGAAACCCTATTTGTTAGTTTATAATAACCTGTGGCTCGCTGTATAAGAAATGACTCACTGCTGGTAAAAAAAAAGGCAAGGCACTAATTATTGGAAGCACGGCCACTAAGGTGCAGTTGGGCTGAACGAGAAAAATGTCACACTTAGCTCTGCTGCAGAGCAGGACTTATTTAAGTCCAGCGCCCAAATCTCTAGACCACATGTCACCGTCTTTGGGACTGATGTTTCTGAAACCGCTAACTTATTATATTGTACCCTGTTTTTTTAAAGAAATGATGGCCCAACTGGAACGGTCTCAGTGAGTGGGCCTCCTCTTAAAACATTATCCTTGTTACATTATTAAATTAAGGATTTTAGCATCGCCTATCCTGTTCAAAGTTTTAGCCGAATTGAGATAAACTTGAGATATTGAGGAATGGACAATGAACAGAAAACAATGGTTTGTTGCAAAAAAGAAACGTGGAGGACAATTAGAACCAAGCATTGCTTTCACTGGTGTGTCATTCTTTCAGTTCCTGTGCGCCTAAGTGGGGCGAAAGCTAAGTATGGTGGAAGAGTAGAAGTGTTTTATCGCAGAAGGTGGGGCAAAATCTGTCGCACTAAATGGGATATCAATGATGTCAAAGTTGTTTGTAAACAACTCGGCTTTAGAGGTGCCCTGGCCGAATTCATGACGGGAATGAATACCACTGATGAGGACATACCCATTGTAATGTCAGATATAGCTTGCACTGGAGAGGAATCCGTTTTAGCCCAATGTAATCGTTTAGGTGGAGAGCACAAGTGTCCGGAAGACATTGGGGCTCAGGCTCTGTGTATACCAAGTAAGTAGCTTTATAGTCACTTTCCTTCGGGACTGACAAACAGAAGGTTGTGACTAGAGACAGTTTTTTTTAACTTGATCACCCTCATCAGTATAATTATTGTTTAACATTTGTGGGGAAAGCTAAATATTATGTACTGTCAATTCCAAACAAACTTCAGTTTC
>NW_027179744.1:25000-27500 GCF_036669935.1 Montipora foliosa
TCTCCAACATATCAACGTGTCTGTCATAGGTGGGTAAAGGTGGAAATGATGAAGGTCGTATTCGTAAAGAAATGAGAAAAATTCCACTTCCCAAAAGCTATCTGAAATTTGGAACATATGAAATGAATTGTTGATAGAACTCACTGGGAACTCGAAAAAATCCGATCCCCAGATGGGATTCGAACCCATGACCCTCCGTGATCTAGTGGGATGCTCTAACCACTTAGCTACTGGAGACTCTATGATGAACAAAGGTAAAACGTGGGTCTTTGACTCGAGCTGCATCACGCAGCTACAGATTTAAATAACGACTGACAGCATAGCTCATAACGGCATCGCGCAGTCACCTTAAAGCACATCTGAGATTTGGCCAACCAACCACCCAAGTGAGCGAATGTGAGAATGATATACATATATGAAAAGTCGGATTTTTCCGAGTTCCCAATGGGTTCTATCAACGCTTCATTTCATATGTGTATATTATTCTCACATTCCCTCACTTGGGTGGTTGGTTTGCCTCATCTCACATATGCTTTAAGGTGACTGCGCGATGCAGTTATGAGCTATGCTGTCAGTCATTATTTGACTCTGTAGCTGCGTGATGCAGCTCGAGGCAAAGATCCACATTTCACCCTTGTTCATCATGGAGTCTCCAGTAGCTCAGTGGTTAGAGCATCCGACTGGATTACGGAGGGTCGTGAGTTCGAATCCCATCTGGAGCTCGAATTTTTCCGAGTTCCCAATGGGTTTTATATTCTCAAATTCGCAAATTTGGAACACCATAAAAAAAGGCAACGAGTAAGACAACTCATGTCTCCTTGAATAATAGTCAAATACTTGATGACAAATGACGTCTCGCCACTCCAAGCTACTGTACTAACGAATCTGTCAAATCCCTAGGCATTTAAGGGACGAAGGAGGCTATCTTTAGATAATGGCACATCACACCAACTGCTTTGAGTTGCTTCTATTGTCAATCAAATTTAAACAATTGTTTCTTTGTTCCCAGGAGAGAAGAGAACAAAATTCCTAAGCATTTTGACGAAGCATTCTGCTCTCGGTAGTAAAATGACTTTATCATGCAAATCATCTACTCCTGCCCTGTCTAAGAAAATGTTCCCCTATTAGCTCCTTCTGTTCGTCCACCAGCATTTGTACATTAATTATTGCCATGTTATCTGTGTCTTCAAAGACTCGATTCAAGACAAATATATCCAAATCCAGAAACCTGTTTCCGGAGGAAATAACTTGTGGCCGATATTCTTTTGACAGTGAATAATTGAGTAAAGGAAGCGGGTGATTACGGCTGTTAGTGTTATCACCTCAGTGTACGACCGCAGTGCACTTTTTACTTCGACCTTGAAAGATATTCCAAGCTAATTTTTCCAACGTGTAAATTATTTGTCCCAACCCCTTTACCGGGAAAACCTTAAGTTGCTCGCACACTAGGGGTCATTTTGCAGCTACATAACCCAAGAACGTGTAGCAGTTTTAAAATCATATTCCATACATATAACGCAGCATAGAGCGGGAACCTATAGCGGGGACATGAAGCACCGACCAAATCACAACATGTACAAACAGAACAAACTGCGCCATAAGCATGTGCCTGGGACATCTATCCATTTTACTCACACACTACGAGGCATTTTACAGGCATGTGTAGCGGGGACAAAACCACACAGAATCAACTGATTAGAGTGTAATGTGAAGTGCTAAGTATCTACCCCATATCAACCATGTGCACGTTAGCCCTACTGATGGAAATGGCCCACACAAGGTCAGAAAAAAACTCTGACCAGGGTGGGAATTAAATCCACGACCTTCGGGTTCAATTTCCATTTCCATTTCCATTTCCATCAGTAGGGCTAACGCTCACATGGTTCATATGAGGTAGAAACTTAGCACTTCACACTACACTCTAATCAGTTAAGTCTGTTCAAATATAAGTGCTACACGGCTAATGTTTGCAAAAAGCGTAATCCTTCCTTGTACCTGTACATGTTCATTGCCGTGACTTTAACATCTTCAGTTCCCACGGCCTGCTCCCGTCTGAAGGTCGTGGGTTCAATTCCCACCCTGATCAGAGTTTTTTTTTCTGTCCCTGTGTGGGCCAATTTCCATCCGTAGGGCTAACGCTCACATGGTTCATATGGGGCAGATACTTAGCACATCGCATTACACTCTAATCAGTTAAGTTTGTTCAAATATACGTGCTACACGACCAACGTTTGCAAAAACGTAATCCTTCCACAACTAACACAGACAATTAAGCACAGCAGCGAGAACATTTTTCAGAGACGTGTAGCGGTGGTCAATTCGTATTTCGTTCACATGAGGTGGGCTGTAGCAGGCGCCTGTATTGGAGGCGCGCAGCAGGTACAACATCAAATAGACCACTTTCGATATATTAAAATTCAGCTTGATAGTGAGGCTTAGAGGACATAACAAAAGAAATCAATAGACAGGTTCATTCAGTTTCTTTTGTTTGTGTCCTCTA
>NW_027179744.1:37500-47500 GCF_036669935.1 Montipora foliosa
GGGCGCTGTGATTCGCCAGGGTATAGTGCCAAATATGGCACGTATACCATGATGGACACAGAAACTAAAAATATTGTAGATTTTGATGTCGTTCATGTGAAACAAACCACAAGTTCCCAAGCAATGGAAAAACTAGGTTTTCAGCGTTGCCTCGACCGTGCCCTTGACAGCGGGATTCCCGTGGATGTCGTTGGCACTGATAGACATACAGGAATAAAGGCACTGATGAGAACTGTCTACAAAGATCGCGGAGTTGAGCATCAGGTCGACGTTTGGCACCTTTGTAAAAACATAAAGTCCAAGCTGGCGAATAAAGCCAAGAAAAAAGGATGCGAGGAACTGGCCCCCTGGATTAAATCAGTAACTAATCATCTTTGGTGGTCGTCTATGACATGCGAAGGGAATGCTGAGCTCCTTAAAGAAAAATGGACCAGCATACTGCACCATGTTGCTGACAAGCACAGTTGGGACTCATTCACCCTCTACAACCGTTGCCCATACGATCCCATTTCTGCGACTGCGCGCCGGAAAACTAAGTGGCTAAAAGCAGGTTCACCTGCACACGAAGCTCTGAAGGAGGTTGTTATGGAAAAGAGGCTTCTCAACGACCTGGAACTTCTCTCCAAGTTCATCCATACTGGAGCCCTTGAGGTTTATCACTCGCTCTACAACAAATACATGCCTAAAAGGCAACATTTTAGTCACAAAGGAATGTCTGCACGATCGCAGATGGCTGCTTTAGACCATAACTCGGGAACTGGGCGGGAGCAAATGGTAACATCACGTGGTGATAAGCAGTATCGTTACGTTTATCCCAAGGGCATGAAAGACTGGGTGGTTAAGCCTGTGTTCGAGAAGAAGTCTAAGCAGCACGTGAGGGACATGATGCACCGGGTTTTGGAATCGAGAGCCACAGGGGAGGACATCGAAGAGGTTGAGGTTCCTGACCTGCCAAGGAACATCGCGCCAGTACCCCGCCCACCCAAAGAGGAGCTGCTCGCCCGCCACGCTTCTAGATTTGGAAAGAAAATTTAGCTGTTCTTGTTCAAAGTTTCAAAACCATTGAATCTTAACATAACAGTTCACATTTCGTGCTTAAATAATCTGTTTCATTGAGGGCTTTTTTTGTTGAAGTTAATCTCAGAATAGAAAACAAGCTATTCCCCTTGACCGTTTTGCATACATTGTTATCCCGGCCATGAATAGTTCCCCTCCGCATCCTTATATCCAGTATAGATGCCACTTTCCTCCGGGTACTCTCTTCGGATGGCCCAAACAACACAAGACGGGATAACGCGTCTGTTTCCTTTTCCCAGTCTGTTGTACGTCCACCACGTAAACTGACGGTATCCAGCTAATCTCATACTCCTGTAAATAATCAAGAATATTATGATGTAATAGCGTGCATTCTTAAAATATCAAAACTAGTTTAGTTCATAAGGTTTCGGAATTATCTCCCACTGGAGTGTAAGGTAAGGGAAACACAAAAAGGTTATGGTTGTTGTGTTGATGTTGACTTCACTACCTACGAAAGCATTTATTCAAACTGATACTGTTATTTGAAAAAAAATGTTTCCCCGGTGAAGGGGTATTAACAATTTTAACACTCTTGCCACGAGTATATTGGGCGCTGCAAATTACAGCATTGTAACAAGATAAAACTCGAACAAAGAAAGAAATCCTGGAGAATGTTGACAAAAACATAGTAACAAACTTTTGTCTGTACACTTACAGATTTTTATCAGAGAACCAAGATTTCCTTATTATTTGGCAAGGAGGACAATTATCTAAAACATACTTCACAAGCCTTACGCAAGCTTTAAGCGTGATAATTATTAATATTGCATGTCTTCATTGTTATAAATATCTGTAAACCGTTTACAAACTTACGCATTTGGCGGGGGATCTTCTAGACGATCGCTCCGAACTTGATGGAGCCCAACAAGAGCTGTTTTTAAAACATCTGGTTGCAGGCAAACCGGTCGAAATGATTCATGCTCGATTATGCACTTGTATCGCGTTCCTGCAAAACAAAAACCGCAAACAGCTCACCATTTCAGTTTTTGTAATATTTGCAAACTGTTTTTTAAAGAGGTAAATATTATAGATTCCTTATCAAAAATCTGTAATTACAACAGGTGAATTAAAACATTGTTATTAAAGAAATTTATATTTGTACCTTCGAGGTCCAAGCGATCTCCGAGAACGTCCATCTCCTGGCAACAAAGACTTTCAGTTTCCGTTGGCATGCCCTGACAATTGGTGCAAATGCACCAGTTATGTCTGCCAGGACGCGATTGAATTGCCCCGTCGGCGGTCGACTCTACCGCTTCCGGTGGCTCTTGAGTCACGTTTGAGTCACTTTCGTCTTGTTCGGAGGTGTCGCGCTGTGGCTCAAACATAAACGGGCGTATAACCCCATCTGCCTCGATTTCTAGATCGAGCGATGAGTCGCTATCGCTTTCAACAGGTGTTTCAATGTCACTGTTTGTGTCTTGGGCGGCCATGTTTTACTGCCTTGACTATTCTGACGTCACAGCCTCGCTTACATGAAAGAGATTCAAGATGGCGGCGAGTAATAGCAAAATGACGATTTTTCCTTCCCGATTACTTACGACAAAGATGACAACAGAGCAAATTTTTGCTGTTTTCAGGTATTTTATTGAATGAACTTTCATTTTAGGTAAACTTTTTCTAGACCCTTGTTTCCCTTTAAATAGCATGAATTTTAAACAGCTTGTCTCTACAACGACACGTCCAGTGAGTAATGCGTGCCTAGACCACATCTATACCAATAACCCGCAGCGAATCGAAAACATTGTGTGTCCTAATATTGGTCTTTCCGATCATCTACCAGTAATTATGAGCGTAACCATCAACAAAAAGGTAACATCTACATCAAGCATCGATACATGAAAAATTTTAATGTGGAACAGTTCAAAGCTACGCTCAAAGAAACCCCATGGGACTCAGTGTTTATTTTTGACCACATCGATGATATGCTCTCTTCGTGGGAATTGTTATTTAATACAGCATTGGACTCGAATTGTCCTTGGCGGGTCAAAAGAGTCGCAAAGGCCAGAAAACTACCTTGGCTGAATAGTTCTGTTACCAAGCAGCTGAGGGAGCGGGATAGGCTTTTAAAGATTGCTAAAAGATCGCAAAATCCTGCCGACTGGGAAAGCTACAAGGCAGCTCGGAATAAAGCAGTTTCATTACTGAGAAGAGCTAAGTCCCAATTCTTTAAAACCATTCTTGAACACAAGAAGAACAATCCTAAGGGAATTTGGAAGACCATTAAGTCGCTCATCGGTGTCAATAAACAACAATCAATTCATCGCTTGAGAATCGATGGGCATAATATCGTAAATAATAAAGAAATGGCTGAAGCATTTAATATTCACTTCTCAACAATTGCAAACAAGCTGAGGAATTTGTTACCTGACATACTGTTTGACACCGCTAAACTGGGTTACTTTGTAAGATCACGGAAGGACGAAAGCGCTATCTTCTCGATTCCATCAATAACAGAAAGAGACGACGTTAGCTATCTTCTAAAAAATCGATTCCAATAAATCCACTGGCATTGATGATATCAGTTCTCGAATGCTTAAGTTGGCTGCTCTATTTATTGCACCTTCAATTGCAAGGCTGATCAACCTTTCTCTTTCTTTAAATGTGTTTCCTTGTCGTTGGAAAACTGCCAAGGTGACACCGATCTTCAAGAGCGGAGACCCTGCTGACGTTACAAACTATCGTTTTGCCCATACTGTCGAAGATTGCTGAGAGACATGTTTACAACGCACTCTACAGTTTTCTGTCTGAAAATGACCTAATTTAGACTAGACAATCAGGCTTTCGTCCAAGACATAGTACAGAAACTGCCTTGATAAAGGTCATCGACGATCTCCTATTTAACCTCGATAATGACTGTGTTAGTGGGGTGGTTTTGATTGATTATCGTAAAGCGTTCGACATGATAGATCATACACTGTTGTTAAAGAAACTTGAAGTTTATGGGCTTAGTACGGAAACCCTCTAATGGTTTACCTCTTATCTGACGAATAGACGCCAACTTGTTAAGTTGGGGGATAAACAGTCAAATCTTGCTAACGTTCCTCGTGATATTCCCCAGGGATCTATACACGACCCCATGTTATTTATCGTCTTTATCAATGACTTACCCTTTCATGTTACTTCATCTACGATTGATTTGTATGCTGATGATACAACGTTGACTTCATGTGCGAATTATAGCTCAATTGACAAACTAGAACACAACCTGAATTCTTCAGTTGCTGAAATCGCAAAATGGCAGCTTTCAATAAACTACCGATCAATGAAAGCAAGACCAAAGCTATACTCATTACTGGCAAACGTCTTCCCTCAAAGATCAATTACGAGATGGCTTTAACTATTAATGGAACTAAACTTGAAGTCGTCCCTAGTGTTAAACTGCTTGGTCTTGAAATTGACTTTGAACTTTCATTTAATTCACATGTTGAGGAACTATGTACAAAGCTATCCCAGCGAATCGGAATATTAAAAAAGATACGATCTTGCCTGGCCATGAGACAAAGACTATTGTTTTACAACTCCATGATTAGATCGGTTTTGCATTATGTCAGCTAAATCTGGACTAGCTGCGACAAGGAGAATCTAGGTCGTGTATTGAAGTTGCAAAAACGAGCGGCCAGGGTAATTTCCGATGCCGACAATCAAGCGTCTAGTGTCAAGCTGTTCAATAGACTTCAGTGGCTTCCATTTTATGAGGAATCGAATATAGCTAAATGCGTACAAACTTATCAAGGGTGAAGTACCCTTATATACTGAAGGCTCTTTAATACTCAATAGTCAGCAACACATCGTGCTACAAGATATAGTAACATTAACTTTATTTGTCCAAGATTTAATCGTATGACTGAAGGCGGTAAATCATTCGCAGTTACTACTTGTCAACTTTGGAACAGCTTAAGTCTAGAACTCAGGAATTCCGTATCCTTGGAATCTTTTAGGAACAATTTTAGAAAAAATCTTTTTGCTTTTACAAGGAAGCTTCACCATTTTATAGTTTAACTTTTGATTCATTATTTGCTCTCAAGCCATGTTTTATTTTATTGACAATTAGTTTTCAACTTCTTGTCAGATTTAAATTCTTCGCTTAATTGATGGTCATGTTGGAATTTAACGTACATTGTATTTTTAGCTTTCACATTTCTATGTATCACTTTTTGTTATATTGCATTTGTTTTGTAAGAATTTTTAAATAGAGGGCCACAAGTTTATTAGTTACCTCAACTATTCCGTGCCACCCTCTTTCAAATAAAGTGTATTATTATTATTATTATTGCAAGTTAAGTTTAAAGTTCTACTGTGTCCACCCCCACCAGAACCCCAGCTAGTACCCCTCAAACGTACCAAACTTACGCGAAGAAGACTCTACACGCAAAGACACTACTTAGCAGGGGAGGGATAGGAAAGACTTTTCATGACACGGGTAAAAAGAAATAAAATAAAATAAAAAACAGAGAAATATTACTCATTTTCCGACTGGGAACCCAGTGATAAAAGTTCAATTATTAATTGTTTCTATCTTCTGGACCCGCGACAACTTATAACGGACCCGCGACAATTAACCCGCGACACGCGCCAATTAGACACTCTCCAAATAACGTTGCGGATCTCTCACCGTTTGTGCCAGGAAACCAGAGAACAGATACTATGTTTGCTTACCTCTTGCATCTGCCACAGATTTCTTGAAAGAGACTTGAAACACGCTAGTGCAACGGCAAACGCTCTTGGTCAATCGAACCCGTGGACGAATGGATGTCTAATTTAAGAGTTCAAAATTCTGTACTATCAGAAACTCACAGCATGCGCTCTACCTTGACTATGTTAATTTTGAAGATATGATTGACATTCAATCTCTTGCTGGTGGATAAAATTAATCCGTAACAGACAAGCCGCCACTAAAATATA
Source organism: Montipora foliosa (assembly GCF_036669935.1). Lineage (NCBI taxonomy): Eukaryota > Metazoa > Cnidaria > Anthozoa > Scleractinia > Acroporidae > Montipora > Montipora foliosa. The sequence continues at coordinate 43,480 of NW_027179744.1, forward strand.
TATTTCCTTGACAATGAATACGTTGATAACCAGGACAAAGGCAAACGATTTTTTTTATCAGTGAGAGTCAGCAATTCAATATATTTTCCTAGCAAGTTCACAGCCAGTTACGTGAAAATATGCTGAACGTCCCAGCCAGCTCGATTACTTCTTCCAGAGTGACTTTTTTTTTGACAAGCGACCCTGCTTGGTACTACTGTAACAACTACATGTACAACAAAAACGCCTGTAGGTGGCTAATAGTATTGAAAATTTGCAGTCTAAATGTGGAACAAATTGAAACTAAAGTAATCTTTTTTTTTTCAATATTTCTTATATCTCCAACGCGCGCTAAACACTTAAGCTAACAAGAGTAGCCCGATGACTTTAAAAAGTTATTAGTGTGCGATCATTTCAAACTGCATATGCCTTAAACATGGCTTAAAAGTGGGTAATTATGTAAAAATCCGGCCGTCCAAATTTGAAAGTAATCGGAACCGTTCTTTGCTGTTTTCGATCTGCCAACATCAGAATCTACTAACCGGCTACTGAGCGAGCCCTAATTTGCATACATCTTCTAGTCTTAGCAATACCCGTTGATTGCGCATGCGCGTATCAACGGGTAAAAACGAATCACTGATCGTATTGAAAATTACAATAGAAATCTCTTTAGCTTGTGATGTTTTCTGTTATCCCAATCGACTCCCGAGTTTGAGAACTGTTGTGCAACTTTGCTGCTTATTATAGTTAAATTTTGTTTTATTATATGGCAAGCTGGAGCACTCTGATTGAGGTTTTTTCTGGTCGGCCAGTACTGACCGTTACTATGGAAACCATCCGTTTCCGTAATTTTTTCTCTCTCCCGGGAAATTTAAGTTGAGCGAAACACAAAAAGCTTTCGAAAAGCGGATTTTTGTTCTTTTTTTTTTTCATCACAACAGGCTAGCGGATACCGGTCACGCGTGACATAGCTCCTTAATTGCTTAGGACCGTACTGGGAAATATCGGCCCTCTATCGTTTTTGGGGGAGCCTCTGCGCTCGATCAATACTTTCACGGAAGTTCAGACCAATATTCCCCAGTACGGCCCTCGCGCTCGGTTAGTATGAGGTAGGTAGATAGACCACTTTCGATATATTCATCATCTCGAGGCTCTGGGGAATAGATATAAGGATTTGTATGAGTTTATTCCCCAGAGCCTCGAGATGATGCCTTTTGTTTCGGACCGAATTTTGATATATCGAAAGTGGGCTATTTAACCTGTTATACTCGCAGACTTGAGACTAGTAGGAGGCTCTAAGAGGAGCGAAGGACGAGTGGAAATATATCACAATGGCGTCTGGGGAACAGTTTGTGATGACCGCTGGGATATAAAAGATGCTCAAGTTGTTTGTCGCGCACTTGGGTTCCTCTCTGCCATCGCTGCTCCACTACGAGCTCGTTTTGGGGAAGGTAGCGGTATAATATGGCTGGACGATGTAGACTGTGCCGGATTCGAGCGCTCTTTAAAAGATTGTGGGAACCGTGGATGGGGTAGACACAACTGTGATCACTATGAAGATGCGTCAGTCGAGTGTTTACGGTCAAGTAAGTGAAAACCAGCATTAGCGCTACATTTTACTTAATTGGTCGGAGCCTCGCTTATTCAGACAAAGGGAGCAGAGGGGTCCTATTTGACCGTTTTTCCAGTTAAATTCACCGTACGAATCGATCTTGTTGATTTGAATCACCGTATGTGATCAAACCAAATACAAACGATCGTGTCACGCTGCTGTGGACGCTGCAGTTGAAATCCTATCCGCGCAATGAGAGCCGCATACAGTAATGCATGTGGGCTTGTCACAAGTGGTCACTTAACAGTATAGAAATAGATAAGAAATGAAAGCGATTTCGGTCTTTTTTATTTTTATTTTTACCATCCTGAATGCAGTACATATTTTTATAATTCCCCCGGCATTGTCAAAATATATAAAAAGTATGAAATACTTTTAAAATACCATCGTTGAAACTTGGAAAGCATCTGTTTACTGGTTTTGATTGGAATCAACAACAGTTTTAATGGCGAAAAAACTAGTCTACGATCGCACTTAATGGCACTTAATGGCACTTTATGGCAGAAGGCTGTAGCTGGTAACAAACTTAAGAAAATTTGTTCGTGTAAAATATTTTTTTTTCTGTGAATCATGAAATGGTCATTTAATTGCCTGTAAGATGTAAAACGGTCATTTTATTTCCTTACTCTGTATTAGGTGCTTTTACTCCTCGAGCTTAACGCCTATATCTTCTTAATTAAAGAAGGTTACAGTTATATTCCTTTGTATAGCTTTCAGCGATCTCGATCGAGGAGAAAGCAACGTCATTTACTCATTTACTTAAATTTTGGGCTCTCAGATTTTAAAATTCGTGTTCTGCGTACTAAGTAAGCCGCGTTCACACACTGCACTTTTAAGCTAAGAGTAAATGACCTCACTTTCTGTTCATATCGAAATAAGAGTTAAAATTATTTTGGATCTAGAATTGTGTAGTAGTTTAATAGTGGCTGGAATATCTTACATTCTGCAAATAGTCAATGATATTTGATCTAAAAGAAATTTCGTTATATACAGTTTGCTCTTATAAAGTATTTTCCCAAAATACTCTTATTTTAATCAGTGGCTCCTGTGGTTTACGTATCCTCACAATACCAGACTGTCGTTGAAGGAGAAACATCCAACATTAGCTGCAACGCGAGTGGTGAACCACAACCAAAACTATCGTGGAAATTTGAAAATGGAGAGCTTCCTACGGGTGCTGTCATTACAAATACTTCGAGCCAGTCACTTCTTCTGTTACCAAAGACTGCAAAGAGTATGGAGGGATGGTACCAGTGTATAGCCAAAAACGAGGCTGGTGAAGAAAGTTCCAATTCTACTCTTCATGTATTAGGTTTGTGTGTTTGTTTTGTGTTGTTTTGTTTTTTTTTTTTTTGGTATGACTTTTGAATATAATTTAGATCACGTGCATGTGGCGTGCTTTTAAAAACAAAAGGATTGGAATTGAATAGATTTACTTTCAAATAAAATCAAGAGAGTATGAAGGTAAGAGAGGTAATCCCTCATATTCGCTCTATTTGCATCGTTATCGCTCTTAAGTTATTTTTAGATCTCCAGCGAGATCCGGTATTCCCACGAGGGTTAACTGATAGCCAATCATATGAGCCCATTTTACCAATGTTGACAACTGAGCGAATTCGGATGCAGTCATTATAAATACTTCGAACCAGTCACTTCTTCAGGTACTAAAGGCTGCAAAGGGTATGAGGGGATTTTATTTTTTATTTATTATTATTTTTCTTTTTTTTTTAATTTATTTAACATAACAGAAGTTTACATTGCACAAGATACATGTATATAAAATAAATAAAAAAAAGAAGAAAAAAAAAAAGAAAACAAATACACCAGTGTACAGCCAAAAACGAGGCTGGTGAAGAATATTCCATTTCTACTCTTCATGTATTAGGTTTGCTTTTCTTTGATGAGTTTCGTATACAAGTTAGTTCACTTTCCGCGTTATTAATAAAAAAAGAGGGTTTGGATTGAATAGATTTATTTTCAAATAAGGTAGATCACAGTTCACAAGGCAGCCAGGCTAGGTTATTTTCCCGCGTTTCCGGTTTAAAAGGAATGCAGCTTATACATGAGAAGCTAGGATTTAAGACCAGACGTTTTGACACTCCTGCCTAGTGCCTTCTTCAGGGGTGATCTAAAGCTGTTACGTGAATCCTTTTATACGCTCACTGGTAGCGCCATTTTTTATTAATGAGGTGTAAATAGGTGTCAGGTACGCTATGTATACTAGTCCTTGCAATGACTGCCAACATTAGTATATCGGACAAAGCAAACGTCACTTTGGCACGCGTTTAAGATGCCCTAACTTCATTTTTTTTTTCTAAAAGAAGAAAAGGAATTAAGTAAATCCATCGAACCCTCGCGAGTCTGTGAAAGTTTGAAGTTGTGATGTTCTGGTTCTCGGCCGTATGAAAGGAGGTCTGAAACCTAATGCAT
>NW_027179744.1:57500-70000 GCF_036669935.1 Montipora foliosa
AAATGAATAAAATAAGCTTTGCGTTGCCCTTGTTGTTGTTGTTTTAACATTTATTTCTAAACTAACGTTTTAAAAGCTCGGACAGCATTTGATATCAGTTTTTTTAGCTGTTGAACAACGAGATCATGTCGTTCACTCGGAAGCTTTGGGAGCATATGTAGCGAACTAAGCAGATCATTTAGAAGATTTTGGTAATTTCCCAATATATTCTCATTTTAATCAGTGGCTCCGGTAGTTTACGTATCCCCACAAAACCAGACTGTCGTTGAAAGAGAGACAACCAACATTAGCTGCAAGGCGAGTGGTGTACCACATCCAAAACTATCGTGGAAATTTGAAGATGGAGAGCTTCCTACGGGTGCTGTCATTACGAATACTTCGAACCCGTCACTTCTTCTGTTACCAAAGACTGCAAAGAGTATGGAGGGATGGTACCAGTGTATAGCCAAAAACGAGGCTGGTGAAGAAAGTTCCAATTCTACTCTTCATGTATTAGGTTTGCTTTTTTTGTGATATGAGTTTTGTTTACAATTTAGATCACGTGTCACGTGATTTTGAAAACAAAAGGGTTTGAATTGAATAGATTTACTTCCAAATAAAATCAAGAGAGTATGAATCATAATCTCTTGATAAAATAGATTACAGTTCAAAAGGCAGCCAGGTGGATTTCCCGCTACTCCGGCTTAAAAGGAATGCAGCTTATAGAAATTAGGATTTACGACAAGACCTTTTGCAATCCTACCCAGTGCCTTCTCCAGGGGTGATCTAAAGTTGTTAGGTGAATCCTTTTATACGCGCCCTAGTTAGCACACATTAAACACAAACTTGGTGAAAAGATTGCAGGCTTTTGAAAGGTGGTGTTGGAGAAGAATGATCAACATTAGCTGGAAAAAGAAGCTTGCAAATGTGAGAGTGTTGCAAATGGATGGTAAACATCGGAGATTGTTGTACACGAATTACAGAAGGAAAATAGAATATTTTGGACATGTCATGAGACACGATGAGTTGCTAAGTGTAATAATGGAAGGAAAAGTTGAAAGAACAAAGGCAAGAGGACGACAGCGAAAAATGTATTTAGATGATATTTGCACATTGACCAATCAGGAAAAGAAAAATGTTACTATTAGGAAGTATAAGGATGGAGAAAGTATCACATTACCTCCTACCTGCCCAGGACATGGAACTTTACATGACACGAGTCAGCGCTATTTCTTATTAATGAGGTGTAAACATGTGTCAGGTATGCTGTGTATACTAGTCCTTGCAATGACTGCCAACGTGAGTATAATATCGGACAAACCAAACGTCAGTTTGGCGTGCGTTTAGAGGAGCATGAAAGAGCAATATTCCTTTGCATAAAAATAGTGAAGCTTTGTCGTAACATGCCTGTCAGACCAACCATAAAATTGGGTGAGATATATCATTCAAACGTTATCACCGCCATCTGGCGGTACTATGAACGCCTTTCACTGGAATCTTGGCACATTAATTCCGCCCACGCTCCTTCAAAACGTGATCATGGCGGTTTTTTCAAGTTTTACTCTACACCTATAGTGATCGTATGAAAGGAGTAGTATAAAATCTTAAGATCACCCCTAGAGAAGACACTAGGCAGAGCTATCGAAACGTGGTCTTCAATCGTAATTTTTAAAAGTGCATTCATTTTAAGCTGAGTGGAGCAGCATGAAACTATGTTACATTTACTTTCCCAGCGATTGGTAACCGGAATTATCTTTATATTGTAGTCGAAATTTTCCTTTTATTAACACTGATTTCATTTTATTTGAGCAATGGACTGGATTTTGTGAGGATTTTTATCTCACCCAATTGCGCCATTTTAATCTCAGAACTTCCCACTGCTAAGATATCTCCAAACCCATATCCCACAATGCTGGAAGGGGATAAACTGACATTGACTTGCAAAACCAATGAAGTTAGATCGCAAATCAAGTGGAAAAAGAATAACGTTTTGAAGATTCCAAGGGCCAACATCACTGAAAACGGTGACAGCAGCATACTCGTTATTGAAAAAGTTGAAGTTTCTGACAGTGGTGAATACTCATGCCAAGCACTGAACAAGGCAGGCTCTGCGTCCTCTTCTGTTGATATCGAAATAAGAGGTAAAATTGTCACCGATGCAGAATTGTGTAGTTGTCTAATAGTGGTTGGGGAATATAACAATTTGCTTTAATTAATTGATTAAGGTGACTAAACACATGTTTCATCACTTATACTTACATTTCTGCCAAATTTATTCAGTTGGAAGCTCAAACTTGATCACTGATAAGTGCTACCACGAAATTTTATATTTTTGACAGTCAATGTTCTCTGCAAGCTCTTACCGTGGTATCGCATCTACAATCGGCGTCAAAATAAGTTGACACATTGTGTCTGTACAGCAGTTTTTAAGCTTAAAAGAACGGGGCTGTTTGTACCACGCTTTAAATTTTCCAAAAGACCCCCTCCCCTCATTCAATATTGTCTGTTTGTAGTCAAAGATCATACGAATAGACCAATTTCGATATATTAAAATTCAGTCCTAAACAAAAGACATCATCTCGAGGCTCTGGGGATTAAACTCATACAAATCCTTACATTTATTCCCCAGAGCCTCGAGCTGATGCCTTTTGTTTAGGACTTAACTTTAATTTATCGAAATTGGTCTATTACGAAACAACATTGTTTGGGGGAGGGGAGAATTGGGTAGCCTAGCAAGGACAAAGAATTAAGAATGATAGCTAATGACGGAATAGAGGGTTGAAAGGGCCAATGTGTAAACAATTTCGTCCCCGACTGTAGAATAAAACAAGGCCAAACTGATGGTTTTTCCTCAATGAATGAGTTGCCAGTGATCGGATCCCTGCTCTATACGCAAAGGTTACTGCGATCGCAAGGGGGCCAACATTGCAAGTCGCTGTAAGAAAATGTATAGCGGAAAATTCTTTCCACGTCCAAAAAACGAATTTGGAGAGAGATCAACGCTTTTGTTTCTACATTTTATTCAGAAATCGATCTGGGCTATGTTGATACGTGTCAAGTGTAAGTTGTTGTTTGAATTACCTTGAAATATGAGATATAATTTGCTGATTAACTTCCTTGCTAGCGTAATGTTATAACGTTTATTGTGAAATGGTCTTGAAATATTTACAAATAGGGTATAAATCTGGAGGAAATAACTCAAAAAAGCGGCAATTTCGTATGTATAGCGGGCTGGCTTTTCTAAACTCAGCAATTCAAATAATATTGCAAATATGCCTAGTGGCAATCATTGTGCTGTGTTGGGTTGTGACAAAGATCGAAGGTACCCAGAAAAGCAGAAGATTCTTCCTCACGTTGAAATATTAAGATCTTACTCGCCCACGAATAACATAGATCATTTGTCGTGGGCTGCTGGCTAGAGCTATTAATCCTGACCAAGTCAAGGTGTCAATGCGTACAAAGGTATGTCCAAATCATTTTGTACGTGGTTACAGAACCTCTGAATGTCCTACCGACCAACTTCGTATATAGAAGAGTCCGATTGTGAGAGTAAACCTCAAAGACCTGCTCCAAAGATCAGATCTACAGAGAACTAGTATATGGAGATGACGGTTTTCACGAATTGTTTGAAGTTGAAACTTGATAAAATTGCTTGGATCCAGTCACTGTGACTTTACTACTTGTAGATGGTAGTTTGACAGAAGCAAATATTTTTTTTAACAGTTGAGGCATATCGAAATCAATTGAAACATAGAACCTACCTCGAGGCAGATTAGGAGATTGAAATATGGTTTGTTGGAGTGTAAGCATCGTAATACATTGAAGTTATTCAGGGATTCTTGTACCCACAGAGTTTGAAGAAAATAAAAGCGGCTCAAAAACCGTTGATTTTTCTCAATCAAACTATAACTTAACCTATGGATTTCCTCATGTTTCTCATCAGTCCTTTCATCCCTCCAGAGAGCAATAGCTTTGTAAAGACAATTTCGATCTGCAGTCTGCAGTCTCTGAGAACGACTTTCCTGTTTTAAGGTTGTAAATTTTCTAGAAGCCATAATTCGTTTGCGCAAGACGTAACTAATCAGAAAACACCCTATACACACGAAAATACAATTTAATGGCTTTATTGAGTTACTTACTTCAGATTTATATCACATTTTCCACTCGTCAACATTGCCCCAATCGATTTCTGATGAAACAGGGTCGCGTCCTATCCGCGCAACGAGAGCCGCATACAATAATGTCTGTGGGCTTGTCACAAGTGGTCACCTAACAATATAGAAATAGACAAGGAATGAAAGCGATTTCGGTCTTTTTTATTTTTATTTTTACCATCCTGAATGCAGGACATATTTTTATAATTCCCCTGGCATTGTCAAAATATATAAAAAGTATGAAATATTTTTAAAATACCATCGTTAAAACTTGGAAAGCATCTGTTTACTGGTTTTGATTGGAATCAACAACAGTTTTAATGGCGAAAAAACTAGTCTACGATCGCACTTTACCATATGGTTTCTTAATGGCAGAAGACTGTAGCTGGTAACAAACTTGATAAAATTTGTTTGTGTAAAAAATTTCTTTTTTTTTTTTTTTTTTCCGTGAATCATGAAATGTTCATTTCATTGCCTGTAAGATGTAAAATGGTCATTTTATTTTCCTTACTCTGCATTAGGTGCTTTTACTCCTCGAGCTTAACGGCTATATCTTCTTAATTAAAGAAGATTACAGTTATATTCCTTTGTATAGCTTTCAGCGATCTGGATCGAGGAGAAAGCGACGTTATTTACTCACTTACTTAAATTTTGGGCTGTTAGGTTCTAAAATTCGTGTTCTGCGTACTACGTAAGCCGCGTTCACACACTGCACTTTTAAGCTGAGAGTAAATGATCTCACTTTCTGTTCATATCGAAATAAGAGGTAAAATTATTTTGTATGTAGAATTGTGTAGTTGTTTAACAGCGGCTGGAATATGTTACATTCTGCAAATAGTCAGTGATATTTGATCTAAAAGAAATTTCGTTATATACAGTTTGCTCTTATAAAGTATTTTCCTAAAATACTCTTATTTTAATCAGTGGCTCCTGTAGTTTACGTATCCCCACAATACCAGACTGTCGTTGAAGGAGAAACATCCAACATTAGCTGCAAGGCGAGTGGTGTACCACAACCAAAACTATCGTGGAAATTTGAAAATGGAGAGCTTCCTACGGGTGCTGTCATTACAAATACTTCAAACCAGTCACTTCTTCTGTTACCAAAGACTGCAAAGAGTATGGAGGGATGGTACCAGTGTATAGCCAAAAACGAGGCTGGTGAAGAAAGTTCCAATTCTACTCTTCATGTATTAGGTTTGCTTTTATTGTGCTATGAGTTTTATTTACAATTTAGATCACGTGTCACGTGATTTTGAAAACAAAAGGGTTTGAATTGAATAGATTTACTTCCAAATAAAATCAAAAGAGTGTGAATCATAATCTCTTGATAAAATAGATTACAGTTCAAAAGGCAGCCAGGTGGATTTCCCGCTACTCCGGCTTAAAAGGAATGCAGCTTATAGAAAATAGGATTTACGACAAGACTTTTTGCAATCCTACCCAGTGCCTTCTCCAGGGGTGATCTAAAGTTGTTAGGTGAATCCTTTTATACGCGCCCTAGTTAGCACACATTAAACACAAACTTGGTGAAAAGATTGCAGGCTTTTGAAAGGTGGTGTTGGAGACGAATGATCAACATTAGCTGGAAAAAGAAGCTTGCAAATGTGAGAGTGTTGCAAATGGCTGGTAAACATCGGAGATTGTTGTACACGAATTACAGAAGGAAAATAGAATATTTTGGACATGTCATGAGACACGATGAGTTGCTAAGTGTAATAATGGAAGGAAAAGTTGAAAGAACAAAGGCAAGAGGACGACAGCGAAAAATGTATTTAGATGATATTTGCACATTGACCAATCAGGAAAAGAAAAATGTTACTATTAGGAAGTATAAGGATGGAGAAAGTATCACATTACCTCCTACCTGCCCAGGACATGGAACTTTACATGACACGAGTCAGCGCTATTTCTTATTAATGAGGTGTAAACATGTGTCAGGTACGCTGTGTATACTAGTCCTTGCAATGACTGCCAACGTGAGTATAATATCGGACAAACCAAACGTCAGTTTGGCGTGCGTTTAGAGGAGCATGAAAGAGCAATATTCCTTTGCATAAAAATAGTGAAGCTTTGTCGTAACATGCCTGTCAGACCAACCATAAAATTGGGTGAGATATATCATTCAAACGTTATCACCGCCATCTGGCGGTACTATCAACGCCTTTCATTGGAATCTTGGCACATTAATTCCGCCCTCGCTCCTTCAAAACGTGATCATGGCGGTTTTTTCAAGTTTTACTCTACACCTATTTACACCTTATTGACAAGAGGTGACGCTCATTAGTGATCGTATCTAAGGAGTAGTATAAAATCTTAAGATCACCCCTAGAGAAGACACTAGGCAGAAGTATCGAAACGTGGTCTTCAATCGTAATTTTTAAAAGTGCATTCATTTTAAGCTGAGTGGAGCAGCATGAAACTATGTTGCATTTACTTTCCCAGCGATTGATAACCGGAATTATCTTTATATTGTAGTCGAGATTTTCCTTTTATTAACACTGATTTCATTTTATTTGAGCAATGGACTGGATTTTGTGAGGATTTTTATCTCACCCAATTGCGCCACTTTAATCTCAGAACTTCCCACTGCTGAGATATCTCCAAACCCATATCCCACAATGCTGGAAGGGTATAAACTGACATTGACTTGCAAAACTAATAAAGTTACATCGCAAATCAAGTGGAAAAAGAATAACGTTTTGAAGATTCCAAGGGCCAACATCACTGAAAACGACGACAGCAGCATACTCGTTATTGAAAAAGTTGAAGTTTCTGACAGTGGTGAATACTCATGCCAAGCACTGAACAAGGCAGGCTCTGCGTCCTCTTCTGTTGATATCGAAATAAGAGGTAAAATTGTCACCGATGCAGAATTGTGTAGTTGTCTAATAGTGGTTGGGGAATATAACAATTTGCTTTAATTAATTGATTAAGGTGACTAAACACATGTTTCATCACTTATACTTACATTTCTGCCAAATTTATTCAGTTGGAAGCTCAAACTTGATCACTGATAAGTGCTACCACGAAAGTTTATATTTTTGACAGTCAATGTTCTCTGCAAGCTCTTACCGTGGTATCGCATCTACAATCGGCGTCAAAATAAGTTGACACATTGTGTCTGTACAGCAGTTTTTAAGCTTAAAAGAACGGGGCTGTTTGTACCACGCTTTAAATTTTCCAAAAGACCCCCTCCCCTCATTCAATATTGTCTGTTTGTAGTCAAAGATCACACGAATAGACCAATTTCGATATATTAAAATTCAGTCCTAAACAAAAGACATCATCTCGAGGCTCTGGGGATTAAACTCATACAAATCCTTACATTTATTCCCCAGAGCCTCGAGCTGATGCCTTTTGTTTAGGACTGAACTTTAATTTATCGAAATTGGTCTATTACGAAACAACATTGTTTGGGGGAGGGGAGAATTGGGTAGCCTAGCAAGGACAAAGAATTAAGAATGATAGCTAATGACGCCAGTGATCGGATTCCTGCTTTGTATGCAAAGGGTACTGCGATCGCCAGGGGGCCAACATTGCAAGTCGCTGTAAGAAAATGTATAGCGGAAAATTCTTTCCAAGTCCAAAAAACGAATTTGGAGAGAGATCGACGCTTTTGTTTCTACATTTTACTCAGAAATCGACCTGGGCAATGTTGATACGTGTCAAGTGTAAGTTGTTGTTTGAATTACCTTGAAATATGAGATATAATTTGCTGATTAACTTCCTTGCTAGCGTAATATTATAACGTTTATTGTGAAATGGTCTTGAAATATTTACAAATAGGGTATAAATCTGGAGGAAATAACTCAAAAGAGCCTTTTAAGTGGCATTTTCGTATGTATAGCGGGCTGGCTTTTCTAAACTCAGCAATTCAAATAATATTGCAAATATGCCTAGTGGCAATCATTGTGCTGTGTTGGGTTGTGACAAAGATCGAAGGTACCCAGAAAAGCAGAAGATTCTTCCTCACGTTAAAATATTAAGATTTTACTTGCCCACGAATAACATAGATCATTTATCGTGGGCTGCTGGCTAGAGCTATTAATCCTGACCAAGTCAAGGTGTCAATGCGTACAAAGGTATGTTCAAATCATTTTGTACGTGGTTACAGAACCTCTGAATGTCCTACCGACCAACGTCGTATATAGAAGAGTCCGATTGTGAGAGTAAACCTCAAATTAAAGACCTGCTCCAAAGATCAGATCTACAGAGAATTAGTATATGGAGATGACGCTTTTCACGAATTGTTTGAAGTTAAAGCTTGGCAAAATTGCTTGGATCCAGTCACTGTGACTTTACTACTTGTAGATGGTGGTTTGACAGAAGCAAATCTTTTTTTTAACAGTTGAGGCATATCGAAATCAATTGAAACATAGAACCTACCTCGAGGCAGATTAGGAGATTGAAATATGGTTTGCTGGACTGTAAGCATTGTAATACATTGAAGTGATTCAGGGATTCGTGTACCCACAGAATTTGAAGAAAATAAAAGCGGCTCAAAAACCGTTGATTTTTCTCAATCAAAATATAACTTAACCTATGGATTTCCTCATGTTTCTCATCAGTCCTTTCATCCCTCCAGAGAGCAATAGCTTTGTAAAGACAATTTCCATCTGCAGTCTGCAGTCTCTGAGAACGACTTTCCTGTTTTAAGGTCGTAAATTTTCTAATTGTATTTTCGTGTGTATAGGGTGTTTTCTGATTAGTTACTTCTTGCGTAAACGAATTATGTTTAATGGCTTTAGTGAGTTACTTACTTCAGATTTATATCAAATTTTGTTATATTTCGAGACCATAACATGATGTCAACATTTCAAAATAAACCTTATGCAAGCAAGGACGCTAATCAGCAAATGTTATTTCATATTTCACGGTTATTCAAACATAAACTTACATTTTCCACTCGTCAACATTGCCCCAATCAATTTCTGATAAAACAGGGTCGAAAGAACTGTTGATCTCTGCCGATAATCGTTATTTTGGACGTCAAAATAAATTTCGCTATAAATTTTCTTACAGCTCCTTGCAATTTTTGTCCCCTAGCGATCCCAGAACTCTTTGCGTATAAAGCAGAGATCCGATTACTGGAAACTCATTCATTATGCAAAATTCGCTCATTAATTGTCTTTGCAGCTTAAAATAATGGAAATAAAGTATCTTTAAAAGCTGTTAGTGTAGAATTTCAACAGGTGGATTTTCATAATTCGCTGATAGACGTTGTTCGATTCATCACAATCCCAGCAACTAGATTTATAGATAACTTTGGACATAAAAGATCCATCTAATCTTGCCAATGGCCAACCAATTTTTACAGTTTTTAGATAGTTGCCATAATAACATCAAATTCACAATTGAATTTGAGGAAAGAATTTGAGGAAAGTAGCCAAATCCCTTTCCTAGATATTCTTCTTAAACGTAATCAACACAATTTATCAGCATCTGTTTATCGTAAGAGAACTTTTACGGGGCTCTATACCAAATGGTATTCACACCTAGGAAATACAAAATCGACCTTATCCGCACAGTTTTTTTCGTTGTTATGGTATTTGTTCGCCTCTTTTTTTATTGCAATCAAACTGTGCCTTCCACTCTTGGATGACGTCATAAGAACACGTGATGTTTTTTTTTCTTTTTGGAGCGAGTTGAGTTTCGAGAGTCGAGTCACCACCATCTAACGTTGCGTTTATAATACAGTCCTGTGGTGTGATATAACGAGCCAGTGCAATAAGAATGCCATTTGAGCACACATACAGAATGGTTATCCAGTAAGTATCGCAAGCTATAATGTTAATGATGTTTCAGGAAGACAACAGCAAAATGCTGAACGTACCTAAAAAGATAATTTACATAGTCCAACCCTACTTGGGTTTACAAAATTATGTCATCGCTAGGGTGCTTAAATTTTGTATTAGTAAATTTTACCGTTGCATCGATCTTACAGTACTTTTTAATAGTACGCTTGACATCACGTCCTTTTTTCCGTATAAGGACAGCTCAGCTCGATCTTGTGTGTACAAAGTTATCTACAAAGCTAGTTGCTGGGATTGTAATTAATATTGCATTATTATTATTATTATTATTATTATTATTATTATTATTATTATTATTATTATTATTATATTTTTAAACTATTATTATTTTTTCTTTTTATAGACAACGCATTTGTAGTCGGAACTATTTTAATTCCAAATTTCTTCGAAATCTAGTGACGTGTACGGAGTTTGCGAAAAATTTAGCAAAATAGCCAGGAGCTGTCGGTCCCTTGAAACTTTTTGTATCTTCCAGCGCTTTCCTATATGATACTTCTGGATGCATAATCTTTAAAACTCGCTTCTGAACCCTCTCGATTTGATCAGACAAATAAAATAAAATGGAAAGCTTGAGAGGCATATTTCCAGACAGAACGAATAGATGCGCAGTAAAATTGAATCAGAGAAATGCGGCCAATACCAGCGCTCTTAAGTTGCCTAAGCAAATAAATTCTCTGTGAGGCTTTCGCAGAAATTTTTTCAACATGGTCATGCCACTTTAGGTCATCCCTTTTTGAAACACCTATTTTTTTAGCCGATTTAACGATTTCACAAAATAACTGGGAGTTTTGACAATTTGTTCTCCTCATTCACGATCGTCCAGATGTTTTAGTTCAAGCATTGCCATGAGTTCACTTTATACTGACAGAACTTTTGCTCGGGTTGGAAAATAAATATGTAAAAACAAAGGGTTGGGATTAGAGTTTGCCAATTATGGTTGTAGAGTTCATTAATGCAATAGCTGTTTCGTTGGAGAACTCACTCAAAACAGTACACTGAAAAGAAAAGTTTAGTTTTCTGATTTTTTTTTTTTTTGATAGGGCTCCAAGAACAAAGACCAGGTAGGTTTTTTAAAGTGCTGTGAGCTTCTTTGTTCCTTTGAAAGATCTTTTTTTCCACCGTGTAATCAGTTAATAATCAATATGTGAGCAAAAACTTGATGGAACTTCACGGGTGTCTACTCACGCAGTTCTTAACAGGATTTTTTATGTGTTCATTAATCCAGGAAGTGATTATGTATGGCTGGATGACCTAAGTGTTTTTAGGCGAATGATCCGGCGTATTGGACTAACTTATGATTTATGAGCTGGCTGTTCTGCCACAAACTAGTGCAGCAAGATCTAGTCCTGTCCTCTCCTGGTTGGACTGGGTTTCTTTAAGCTCCAGTAAATGAAGAAGAGTACCAATTCTCCCACTCCATATTCAGCCTCGAATGACAGATATGATTATAAAAAAAAACTTGCATCAATTCATGGTTTTGTCTTTTACAGCTACCAGAGCTATACAGTGGTACTACATCGTCGGCCCTTTGTCTGGTGTGGTGTTATCAGCATTAATCGTTTGGTACCTTTGCAAACAACGGATGACAGGTACACATCTATCATCTTAAGTTAAAGAGTCTTACATGTTTCTGTGTAGGTATTTGTGATCTCGTGGAGCAGTGTAGTACATTTGAAGGGTTATTGTCTATCTTTTTAGTGGTGGTGGTAGTGGTAGTTAGTAGTTAGTAGTCAGTAGTTAGTAGTTAGTAGTTAGTAGTTAGTGGTAGTGGTAGTGGTAGTGGTAGTGGTAGTGGTAGTGGTAGTGGTAGTGGTAGTGGTAGTGGTTGTAGGTGTAGTAGTAGTGGTGGTGGTGGTAGTAGTAATAGTAGTAGTAGTAGTTGAAGTAGTAGTACTGGTATTGGTAGAGGTAGTAGTAGTAGGCTTAACTAAAGAATTCGCAATTTCTTTCATGAAAATTACCAGCCCTTCTCTTCAGCATAAAGTCATGTTTACTTGGTGTAGTAGTAGTAGTAGTAGTAGTAGTAGTAGTAGTAGTAGTAGTAGTAGTAGTAGTAGTAGTAGTAGTAGTAGTGGTGGTGGTTTTGGTGGTGGTGGTGGTGGTTTTGTTGGTGGTGGTGGTGGTGGTAGTGGTAGTGGTAGTAGTAGTAGTAGTAGTAGTAGTAGTAGTAGTAGTAGTAGTAGTAGTAGTAGTAGTAGTAGTAGTAGTAGGGTTAACTAGAGAATTCGCAATTTCTCTCGTTGTCATGAAAATTACCAGCATAAAATCATGTTTACTTCTAGTAATGTCCATCCTCAAATAACGTGGTGAAGTCATCCGCACCAACTATATTTCCTTTTTTTTTTCTTTACATGATCTTTCCGCCCCTGTACTGGGCAGCCACAGCGAGGTAAATCAATTATTAGTTTTGGTCAATCCACTTGTAATACACAATAATGAAATTCTGAAAGAAATAGACACCTTTGCGCAGTCATTCTGATCTCATATACATCTCATTTGTCTAAAGTGAACATAATCCAAAGGGATAAAAATGACTTAATCAATCTTAAAA
>NW_027179744.1:75000-77500 GCF_036669935.1 Montipora foliosa
TTTTATGAAAAGGTGCAGCAAAAATCATCAATTCTCAATCAACTCTTTCATAATCTACCCACCTTTATCTTAACCTTGAAACAAATGCGGACATTACCAAAATAGATCACCTTCTCCTAACAGGCTCCTAATCCTTCATTGCAAGTGTAAAAAGATATTTTGTTCTTTAACTTTTATTTCAAGCTTCCATGGCGACGCCTTGCCTCAAATACACCAGATTTTTACCCTCGCTGCACATTAAGGGATAAAGTTCCTCATAAAATTCATAAATAAATAATGCTTTTAACCATTTATAGAGCCTATTTTCCATTGCTAAATTGCAGTTTAAAATTAAATACCGTATAAGATGGTTAAATACCGCCGACTGGTTGACATAGTAGAGATTTGAATCTCTCAAGCATATTCGATTCTCCCTAAGCGTTGGAGCCCCAAACACTGAATCAGGAGCAGGGGTAGCTTAATTGACTGGTGCGCTTCTTTGACAGCCAAACGTCACAACCTCGATTCTCAGCGACTTAAAAGTCTGCATGTTTTAACACCTTCCTTTAACTTGTGTAGCTGTAGCTCTAATTATCTGTAAAATGGAGTAAGAAGCGCACCATCGGCTTTCATTGATATCAGCCTCCTATGCGAATGAACTACCGGCATTAAAAAGATGGACTTACTTTTATCACAATGCTTCATGACGTAAAGAAAATGAGACAAAGACAAGTCTGGGAAATTAAAACAACCGTGTTATTAATAGTTCAGTTGAGGAGGTAGAAGTACATGAAACACCTCAACAAGCCATGTGTCCAATCTCATTGTACCCTGGTGTCATTTATTGTAGCCACATCTGGAGATGAAGGAAAAGTCGCTCTGATGAGAGAAATCGGGTTGGGCAAACTTATTGGAGACAGCCCTCAGCCGAATATTGTTCAATTCATTGGCTGTGTCACCACCCAAAGTAAGGATCTTATTGCAACTGCTAAACTGTAGAAACAGCTGTGAGAAATTTGCAGCAATAATAAAAGACCGCTAGTGAAAACCTTATCAATCGATGATATTCAGGGCTAAACTTGTCTATTTAAGCAAATTGTTTGGGTAATTCTAGCCCATTTTTGCCGTGTTACACGAGTAACGAGATAATGGCCGTTTTCACCACATTTCCCAAGAACAAATTAAACCCTCTTAACGTCAAGTTCATTTCCAACAATTGCATAGCATAAGGTCAAGGAACAGAAAAACAGAACAATTTTCAAAATAGGTGAATCATCAAAGCAATGCCATGGAATAATGACAAAAGATATGAACTTTGTTTTTTAATCTGAAATGCAAACCCTTGAAGCTGATAGTTTTAGTAAAAATGCGAATGGTTGGCTATATAAAACGGTCACGTGCCTGATTTCACACTTCTAAAGAGAACCCACATTTGAGCTTCTTCATACAAGAAAGTTTTTGAGGCTCTGGTTTATTTATTTATTTTTATTTGCAATTATTATTATTAATTTATTCTTTTGTGCAAGAAACTGGCTCAGGCTGCAAAGACCACCAGAGAGAGATAAACAATTTAAAGGAATTGTACATTTTGCATGACAATTGTATATTTTATCTTTAAAAATATGTTACAAATTTTTAATCATCTCTTACTCACTATACTTTCGTCATATTAAAAATCCAGCCCTTAGTATATATATTTTTTTCATCATAGAAAGTTCTTCACAAATATGCGGAAATTATGAGTAACGTTGATGAATGTTTTTTTTAGTTATTATTTAATTCATGTCTTTTTTTTTTCTCACTTTTACATTCATTCTTGGGTAACATGACCTTTAACTTGGGGAATGTTTAGATAGTCGCCCTTTTCTTCATTCTCATCCCCTCTGCTCATCGAAGGTGAGCCGCTAATATGCGATGCTGACAAAGGTGGTTGGCTAAACTGTGATCTTCCAACACAGAGCCACGCAAATACTGCTTTATTTGTTTACTTCTTAAAAGCGTCTAAACGTAATAATGATAGAGCCCATATCCACTTTTCCGAGAACCTAATAGTTTGAATGCAGCATTATAGAAGTTGTCCAAACTCTGTGTAACCTTTACAGTACAACCAATTTTGATCATGGAGTACTTACCCTGTGGGGATCTTCTGGGGTACCTGAGAAAAAGCCGTGGAATTTTCGACAAACATTATTGCGGAAAACTAGCAGTAGCGTCACTGAAGACCTATGACCTATTGTCATTTTCAAACCAGATTGCTACTGGAATGGTGTTCCTGGCATCCAGAGGGGTATGTGACACGAAACAAGCATGGCATACGATATGGTACTATTGTTGCTTATTGTAATCTTTCACAGATTAAGATTGTATCTACGAAATGCATCATGCGATATGCTTACTCCTTGTAGTGTTTGACATTATGTAGACAAAAATGTGTGATCATTTTGCTATAATATTCTTATATCGAAAAGCAATGGATCGCTGTAGGTGACACGTACTAGCGCGCGCTTTAAACACTGGGTTT
>NW_027179744.1:82500-100000 GCF_036669935.1 Montipora foliosa
TGTAAAGCATTTCAAACACTAAACGATCAAATTTGCCTTGGCACTTTCTCATAATCTTGAAATGGCTCTCATTCAAAAGATCGCCCCTACCATGCGCTTCATGAAAATGCTTGCCGGTTGCCGAATTTTTGTGTTCAACAACACGTTGAAAAAGGTGTTGGGCTTTGTAGCATCGCACACATCACATACAAGATGATAAACAACGCATTGCTGATTGACAATTGATGGTTTGACTTCTTTAGGCTTGGGATGTAGCTGAAACTTGATCTTTGTATGGTAGACTAATTCTGACTTTCAACCTCGTTCCCAGAGCTTTTCAATGAGGTTGTGACTATGTTGCTCTCGTCAGCATTTCTCTCCGCTATGCTTACTGAATACTGACGAGGTTGACATAATCAGAATTAGTCTACCATTCAAAGATCAAGTTTCAACTAATGGATTGACCCCACTTTGCAACCAGATTTTGTACGCAAGAAATTGTCAATCATCCAAATGGACTTCATACTTGAGAAACTTTTTGTTTAACTTTTTTTAAAGAAACGTTCTGTCGCAATTTTTTATTGTCAAATGTTTTTCTAAGGCACTTTTTTTGTTGTAATAACCAAAAAAATTTGCAGTCGTCCTACGGTTATAAGCAATTAGTATTATTAGAAAATTTCTTTCGAGTTTTTATTTATTTCTATGTGAAAAGAACAAAAAAAGAAGGTGACACACGCTAACACCAACCCGCAGTGGCCAACACCTGGTATGTTGACGTTAGCCACGCCATGCTGATGAGGCCCAGCAATGCCGAACCAGCAGCTGTCCATGGCTGCTAATTGTCCGCTGAAATGGTTGTGCGCATGCGTTATGTGGTAACCACACCGGACTGGTTTCACCTTGCTTTTTTTGGGGGTTATTTATTTCAAATTTCTGGAGTATTTATATCTTGTTTCAAAGTATTTTCGGCCTCGTATAACAGAAAGCAGAGCAAAAGCAGTGCTCTCTTTTCTTCAGGTCCTCCAATGTCTCCGCACCAAAATGCAAATTTAGTTACGTTTTTTTTTTTTTTTCAAAAATTATTTTCTTCCTTTCTATTTACAATTTTATTTGCATTTTTGGTAAATAAATAAATAAATAATAACTCATTTGTTACGAGTTGGAAGATGTTGGCAATAGCAGTACGTGGGCATCTTTTAATTTCCACTTTTTTGCTTTAAGGTTTAATTATTATTCACAACGAATACAGTCGAGTCTCGATTATCTGGACCCTTAGGGACTGACCCGAATAGTCCGGATAATCGAAAATATGAATATTAATGAGTCAGCACTGAATACATTTGTAAACCTTAACATTTATTCGAGAATCATGCAAGAATGAACCAAACAAGTCATTTCTGCCTAAAATGTTCAAGTAAATCAGTTTGCTTCAAGTTTCTACAGCCTGTACGTGTCGCTAATTCCATCATTCTTCAAAGCTGCATAAGTTGAATAGCTTCCACATTGTTTTGTCTCTCCATTCATGTCAAACACTTTTTAAAGCATTCAACAGCTTCAGTGTTTGTAACAGTTTGCTCATCTCGACTCTCATCCTCCTCGTCGCTACTTTTATCTTCAACTGAACTGGGGCACCCAACGTCAATTTTCGAAAAAATATCTGTTCGGAAATTTTCGGAAATTTTGTTGTAAAACACTATATATCCTATGATTTCCGAACATCTAAAACATGGTATAATTACCCATTTCTAACGGATTGTTACTCTAAAAAGGTCACCTAGAATTTTCGGGAGCCTTTTTTCTGGCTGAAATTTTCGAAAAAGGTAAGTTTTGATCCCTATAATTTTCGGATCACTACACTTTCAGCTAGGAAATCCGAACAGATAAAAAATTTTTAGGGGTTAAAAATATGCCTATATCTACCGTTTAAATACTAAAATACGTTTGACAATGCTATGTTTAAGTGGTTTTGAGCTATATTCTCGTTGGGTGCCCCTGACTGAAGACTCAAGCCATCCTGTCGAAGCTTTGAAGGTTTCGCCGTTCGCGTTCTCCTCATGTAATTGACTGTGAAAGTGCTTTGCTTTTTCTTGCAGAAGGGGACCAAAAATTGGTGTGCCAGCTGTTTTTTGCCGTATGAACCATGCATATAGGGCTTCATCCAGCTGTTCATCATGTGCAACTTTCAATGATTTTCGTTTTAGTTCATGATCGATCTCCAAGTTGTCGGCAAACTTCATAATCTTCATAATAATTGCGGATGTCCGAAATCTGCTGTTTACTGACGCCATTCAGTGGATAAGCTCGTTCCTTTTTCGCCTTTTTCCAATCGTAGAATTATTGACTGCTTATCTTGCATAGAAAGAATTGAACGCTTACGCTTTGTCGACATGATGGAAACACTTTTCATGACACAAGCTTGTGTTTATCATACCAACGCTGATCGGGGAAGCGGAGCGTAAAATTCCATTTAGCAACAAAACAACTCTGAGCCAATGAACGCTCAATGAAATGCACTGCATTAGTTACGGTGCGTGTTAGGCGCGTTTAAGATCACTCGAGCAATAAACTTGCCCTAAATTGTCTTTTGATGCGAAACAAATTCAGTTCTGAGTGGAATTTTATATCTCAGTTCGGCGTAAGATAGCTTTTCTACGGATAATGAATGTGACTAATTAATATTTATGAAAAAAATGGGACCAGAAAAGCTAGTCCAGATGATCGCGAAATCCGGATAATCGATTTCCGGATAATCGAGGTTAGTTTAACAGGGCTATAAGGGAGAGTACAGTTTTTTTCTACTGTAATTATGCACCCTAAAATAAAAGTGATCTAAAGTGTTCGAATGTACCATTTATATTTTCTCAAAGAAACAAGTCGCAGATAAATTCTATGTCAAGAACCTCTTTTATCTGTATAAGCTCTAACCGTCCCTTACGTCAAGTCTGGGATAACGAGATACTTTCTCTCTGTCATGTTTAGTGTTTAGTGCTATACTTTACCGGAGAACTTCATATATCTTTCAATACGTTTTCAAATCAACATCAGAATGTCCGATCAAAAGCAATGGCATTATATCCATCAAAAAATGTCGCAAGACCTTAAACGTAGAATCAATGCATTTTGCAGCGAAAAAATATCCAAACATAAACCTTCTTGCGAAAGGGTTGAAGGAAGAATTGCTGGAGATATAGGCTTCTCACCTCCTCCTTTTTTTATCATCAGGTATAACTTGATGGAGATGTGCTGGCAAGAGATCCCAGTACACCGCCCTGATTTCGTAGATATTTCCAAGAGGTTGCGCTCGTTCATAGAAGGAGAGGTCAGTAACAAGACGTTTTCAAGGTGCTATTTTTTTCTTTCTTTTTCTTTTTTCTTTTCTTTTTTCTTTTCTTTTCTTTATTTTTTTTTCATGCGCCATGCATAAAGACTGATATTTTTGCCAAGGCGTTGCTTGGAGCGAGCTCTGTTTCTTGGAAACAGATATTAATACCACATATGTTTGGGATATTTTGGTCGAGCCCTGGTGGGCGAGGCCGTTTATTTAAAATCAACGTGGTACCTTCTAAGAAATAACTAAATATAGAAGGCATGATTCCAGCAAAGGTGAGGGCACACCCGCCATCCACAAGAAACTAAGAAAAGAGGAGGGGGAAATGATCTTGACTCTCTTGAATTAGTTACTGAAGGAGGCCCTACGCCTGTCTTCTGCACTGGATAAGAGCTAGAGAAAATCCCGGATGACAGGAATGCCCCAACTGCATCGTGGGAAATAACTAATTAGGCATGTCATACTCCACGTAAATCCATTTAATTTTCTCTGGGCAATAATCTTCTTTATTTTAAAATGTCCAGTTTTAGCGATTATTATAATAATAAGGTTGCAACGGGTTTTAGGAAGATGATAAATAAAGGGAACGTTGGATGGGATTTTTTCTGAATGGTTTCCTTTTTACTTTTATGAACGGGAAGAAGGGAAACTCGGCGATATCAGTGCAATTGCAAAAGGTAGAACTGAGAGATGAAGTTGGCTTATTTGGAAGTTGTTTCTCTACATGTAAAATGGTGTAATAAATTGAGTTAAGTGCTACGTAAAGTCAAATTCAAATTAGAATGCTACTATTTCTTTAGGGCTATCCACTCTGACACGTTTTCAAAATTCTACAAAAAAAAGTATTTATTCCCAGTGGCGTTATAATATCGTTTTTTACCTATTCACACTGGATCGTTCGAAACCTATATAGGCAACTTGATTCAATATCCTATCCATGTCATCATTTTCCTCTTCAAATATCTGTGTGTTAACTCTTTACCAGAAACGCGTGAAGTTTAAAGTGTTTTATCGTCGGAGTTTTTGGTCACTTTGTTGTGGGTGATGGGCATAAAGACCTTTCTAGGATGAATTTCAGTTTTGTTGATTACAATTTATTTCAAGCCAAAAAAATAAAGAAAAAGAAGTAAAAACTAATTGCATGATACTGAGGAAACCTTTCTTATTTCTATATGTTGCAGTACCTCCCGTTGGTGGACGAATCAAAGTACGATGGAGCAAAATACTCAGGAGTTGAGGACGTGGGTGCAGAAACTGAAGATGACGCAAGAGCAGTTCGTGGGGCCACAAATGCAAAGGCCTCAAGAAGAAAGTGGTCAAGTCTGAAATTATAAAAGCTAGCTGAAGTAGTTGTCATTCAGTAACAGTACTAGTTTTTAGAGTCAGAGAAAATGTGAAATTCAAAAGCTAGTCCTAATTCATATTTAGGTCGATTAAAAAAAAAGGCGTAGACAATCAGACAGACAACCTTAACACACAATTTTGTTCTAATGTCGTAAACTCCAAAAGATCACGGAATCGATCAGTCTCAGTTTTATTCCAGACTAACTAAGTGAGAAATTATTGTGACATGTTTTGGAAATCACTATCGACATCTGTGCTAATGCAGAACAAAGCTATATCTTTTTGCCTTTGACATCAGTCAATATTGTTTAGAATATTCATTAGTACAACAATTTCTACAATAATTAATTGCTTTGCGAAGTAAAATATAAACAAACCCGACAAGGTTTGACAATCGTTAGCTAGCGATCATAAGCAGAACGTTTTCCAAGATTTTGTAGGCACTAGCAGTAGTTTAGTTCGGAGACCTAAATCGAAATCCAGTGTGATCATCACCAAGTATTCGGTATGATTGATGCTGGCTTTTTAATCCTACTACAACAGCGGCATCGAAAAGTGGTAGAAAAGTATTCTGTTGATTGAGGAGGAAACAAAATATATTCAGGAGAGGAATCATACGGCAAGGGGCTTAAGATTACATCGAGTCACGTAGGTGTGGCATGGAAGAGAAGATGTTGGAGTATTAGTAGGCTTTATCAGGGTGTAAAAACACTGGTTAACTCAGTAAGTCCTTGCTTAATAGTGGCCTAGCTAAACATAGTCGGTCATTTGGCTTCTCCTCTTAATTGAGGGGGAAACAAAATATATCCAGGAGAGGAATAATACAGCAAGAGGCTTAAGATTATTTCAATCACGTATGTGTGGCACGAAAGAGATGTAGGAGTATTAGTACGCTATATCAGGGTGTATAAACACTCCTTAACTCAGTGACCCCTTGCTTAATAGTGGCCCAGCTAAACATAATCAGTCATTTGGCTTCTCCTCTTAATTGAGGGGGAAACAAAATACATATAGGAGAGAAATCATCATTTTTTAGAAAGGAAGCTCGCGAACCCTTTTTATGTTTAGTCAAACATACTATAGTTGCAAAAGAAGAGTTGTCATTGTTGCACTTTAAAGTGCTTTGCTATTAACCTTTAGGGTTTTGAGATGTTCATCTCCGCTTACTTGCATGGAACGTAACCGCCATTTCAGTTTTTGCTTACTCACGGCTTTCAAAAAGACCTTCGACGATGCGAGCAAAGTGATTTCGTTCTAAAGTTACCTACATATAATTCAAGAAAGAAAGTACAAAACTTGAGGAAATTCCCAAAAAAATGAAAAAAATATATAATTAATATAAATAGTGGGACCTGACAGACAAACTGACGTAATAGTGTACACATTTCTTAGAGTCAATCAGTCAAATTAAAGTAAATTTGGTAAACGAAACGGTCTTGTGCTGTCTTGTCCGTAAATGAAACTGCCCTATGAAATGAATTTATATATTAAATGCGGGTTATAGACAAAAGAGGGAAGTGACCCTCGCTCTTACCTGGACAATTTAAACCAAAAGATCATTTTACAGTTCTGTGCTAAGTTTCCAGGCCTTTGAATTAAAGCCAGGCTGGAGTTGACCTTCCTTTGATACAATCCCCGTTGATTTCTTTATGTAAATCATGTTGTAATACAATGCTGACGAGTTTCTATTTACATAGGGAAAGCAGTTAGATTTGTATCAAAGCAAGGTCAACTCCAGCCTTCTTTTATTCCAAGGCCCTTTTCACGGTTAGTTTTTCTCATTTGCATTACAATGTAATTTAACGTGGAGGCGAGGCAATTGCGGGCTATTTTGTAGTTTCAACCCGAAATTGCCTTGCATCCAGGTTAGATTGCATTGAAATGCAAATGAGAAAAACTAACCGTGAAAAAGGCTAATAAGGCCGATTTACACGGTACGACTTTGTCGCATGCGACAACGGCTTACGACATGATCTACGATTGTTGTGTACGTCAGAAAAAATGTCGTAGCATTTTAAAGCATGTTGTAAAACGCTGCGACAATCGTAAGTCATGTCGTAGGCCTGTTGTGAGCTTGTCGCATGCGACAAAATCGTATCGTGTAAATCGGCCCTTAGACACCTCAAAGGGATCCGAACCCAAGACTTCTGCGCTAACTAACAGAGCTATGAAGCCATTCAGTTGAAAGCAGGTCAATTTGTTTGGTTTAATTGTTTCCATGTGTATTTGAAGTACCACTTTAAATTAAAGGATCTTGTCTAACTGGAAAGAAAGTACTGAAAGCATTCTAAGGACTTCGATGTATTTAGTTTTTTTTTTTATCAGATTTTCTGGGGCATCTATTCTTATATCTTTTTGGAGCGTTTAAATTTAGCGGAAAATCCAAGTAGCTTCAGTTGAATGAACTCAAGCAAAAGTACGAGGGAATCCACATGAATTAATAACCGCAGTTTTTTTCTCTATGGTAACTTATCACAATTCTAACTCTTCTGCCAAAATCACTTCGCCCTACGAGAGAATCACGTGGTCCAGTTTCTAACACTTCGTAATTGGCTTTAACACCTTGATCCCGTTTCCATATCAACAGCGACTGATAGCTTTTTTTCAACTCGTCAGTGAGACGACTTACATTATATTGGGACTGGCTCATGTGAGCTGAAGCACCTACCTCGATATGACTCATCAGTGGGATGACTTGCATTATGCTGAGATTGGCTCATGTGAGCTGAAGTACCTACTTCATATAACTTATCAGTGGGATGACTTGCATTATGCAGGGTTGGCTCATGTGAGCTCGAGCACCTACTTAATGTAACTCATCAGTGGGATGACTTGTATTATGCAGGGATTGGCTCAGGTGAGCTGAAGCATCTACTTCATGTAACTCGTCATTAAAGGGAGGACCACTTGCATCTTGTTCAAATATTTTATTCTCAACAAAACGTGGAAAAAGTTCTCGTTTCCTACTGAGTCCTACTACTCCCATAACAGAATATAGGCCACTATTGCGGGGTGAGATCTTTTTGTTTTTGACAATGATTGGAGCTCCCAAGCACAGAAGACCACTCCAGCTTCCTGTCCTTTCCACTTGTGTCACTTGTCAGTAGTTTATGCGTTTGAGTGTCTCTTTGGAACTCTAATTTCAGTTTAAGTTTCTCGGGCCCAACAAAGCAATAAGCCTCCAAGTCCGTGGTAAATTCTTGTTTTTTTGTAAGGGTCTATAAGCAGTAAGGAACTTCTTCGAGGAAAGCGAAGCAAAAATAGAACCCGCTGGAAAAGACAACTTATGACCAAACGTCTCAACGGTTGATTTCGAATCGATTGAAGCCGCGTGTTTTCCAAAGCGTTTACTTTAAAAGTGATTCATTTGAGCTGCTTTGTTTACGTGTCTAGTAAAACCAGAGCAAGTCACAAAATGCGCCACTTCCTTGTCATCTTTTTTGACGTAGACAGAACAGGCCATTCCTTTACTTTGGTAAATACCTTGAATCTTCTCATTCCTCACGCCATAAACAGCCATGAACGGATCCACGTTTTCTCCACAGACTTCACCTATACCAGACAGTTACCAAGAGCTCCCGGGCCCATGCCTTCTGTTCGTCGTTGGCTTTAATCTTTAATAGGTATACTTCTAACAGTCAATCCAGAGAAAATTAGGAATTGTCGATAACCGTAATTTCAGAGGTAGAGGACATGTTGTGGTAATGGGTTTCTGATCATGGCATGGCGTTTTTAAATCAAATCTACATTGGCTCTTGCTCAAAATATTTCGTATTTCAATGTTTGTAAAACTCGGGGCGAAGAATGACCAGAAATGTTTTCAAACAAAAAGAAAAGGACCTAAATTTTTAGTACCCGTTAAGATGGCATCCAACATGGGCATGTGACAAACAGAGAAATCAAAGGACGATAGTCAATTGGAAACTCTAATAGAAATAGCAGTATCGATAGGAGGAAGTTCTCTCACACGATGCTGAAGGATTTACCAACATTGCAAAATTGAAGGAAAACAAGAGTAAACAAGTAAAAACCGACATCTTAATCATAACAGTTCCATAAAAGCGAAAGCGTTTCTTGCCCATGCGCATGCTAGGTCAAGGCTTTCCATTCTGTGTGCCCGGCAACGCTCATGTCGAAGCTAAAAACGTTTAGAATCGATGATCCCCTACTCTCCTGGTCTTACTCATACCTAACTGGAAGGCGTCAAGGAGTGGTTACAAATGGAACTTTTAGTAAATGGACTGGATCAGGTGTACCCCAGGGGTAACTTCTAGGACTCATTCCCTTTCTATTATTACATGCCAAATGTAATAGGCCATTTCCGAGTTCACGTCTTCCTCCTCTTCAAAGCGAGTCTAAGTGCGAAGTTTTTGTGATGGTAATTAGTTGTACTTTGCATATGAATGAAAGCTAATTTTCATAAGAAAAACTTTGCACTTAGACTCGCTTTGAAGAAGAGGCGAACATGAACTCGGAAATGGCCTGTTAACAGTGCGACGCCTGCTATGTTTGCTGACGATTCTAAATGTTATAGGATCATAAATATTGATTCTGATTTTTTTGAAATTACAGCAGGATTTAGTTTCGCTTACAACCTGGTCCTTGTCAAATGAATTGTATTTTCAGCCTACAAAGCGTAGTAATCTGCGTATATCTAGGAACCGTATTAGTCCATATCGTAGCTATAGTATAAATGTTATAGATGTGGAGATTGTCTCAACTGAAAACGATTTGGGGGTAGTGACCGTAAATGACACCTCTTGGAAGGATCATATACTCGTGATAGTTGTTAAAGCAAAAGGTTACAGGGCTTTATTAGAAGGAGCTGCGCAGGAATTGTTGAAGTGTCGCGCTGTTGCGTCTTTACTGTTCATTAGTGCGTTCGCACTTTTGCTATTGCTCTCAGTTATGGGCACCTCAGTCTGTTATCAGCAATTTATTCCTAGTTCAAAATGTGCAAAAACGAGCTACTCGCTTTGTACTAAGAAATAGCAGCAACTTGTCATATAAGGATCGCTTAATCAAACTGAAGTGATTGCCTTTAATTACTGGCTCTAATATCTCGACTTAGTTGTCTTTTTTAAATGTCTTCATGATGGACATATTGATCTAACTCGTTCGTGCTCATGCGTGCTCAGGGCTGAACTTAAAGATAAGTAATAACCGTACATCAATTTTTCGGGACTTCTATTTTAATAGGATAGCAATTTTGAGGAACAATATACCTGATGATGTTAAGCAGGCTGAGTCTACTGACTCTTTTAAGCGTAAACTTTAATCGTCTTATTTCAAGAGACTTTAACGTTTTTGATGGCGACAACTTTCGTACCTTTAAAATAATTTGTCCTAAATGTCGCCATTTTGTCCTAAATGTCGCCTTTGCTGCGTGAAACTTGTTAATAAGCAACCTATTTAGGATATTTATAATGTTAAGTTACTATTCTAGGAGAAGGTTGGGTTGGTGCTTAAACCTAGTAGGGACTTATGTCCTATTGTTTTTGCACTGCATAAATAAATAAATAAATAAATAAATAAATAAATAAATAAATCACTTAAATTTGGATCAACGTCGAAATTCCACCGTGCTTTAATGACCTCAGTGATGATTAAACGCCTTAACAACGCGAGTTTAATTAATATTAGATCGTATAAGCACTCTATAATTCATGACCAATAGTCAGAAGCCTCATGTTATTATGGCTCTTACTTGGGCATCGGGCTGTCATGCGGCAGGACTCTTGGCTGGAGAAATTGCTGCCTTTGTAAACCGTAGGTCCCGCTCTGTAAATATCTTCCATGTTCATAACTATGTAGGGGATGGAGTTCCCGGTGTTGTAGCTGTCCTTTGCCGGTGAGTGTATATGGGCGAGTTGGTATAGCAGGTCCACATCAGCTAAATAGGTGCCAAAACTTCAACTTGCTCAAACAAAGAAACATGCCTGTAACTTTTGAGAACTTTCGATTGCTTTAGTTAATATGTGGAATATTATTGTGAAAAAGGAGGAACTACGTACCGTGAACCGAAGTATTCTATACCTCAATACATAAGCACTCATGCCACTGATTTCTTTATTCAGTTTGTCACTTTTCTCATAAGTAACATGGGATATGACTCCTTAGTTCATCGTCATTCAGATATTTTACAATGGAAATTATTGCCTACAAAACGACAGTATTTAAACAAGGCTAGTCTTTCTACGACATACTCATCATATTTTTAAACTATGTTTAATCTTCCATTCCTTTAGGCAATTAAACACCAGAAAAGCTGATCTTGGTGAGCGAGTTCCAAGCTTACAGTTCATCGCCATGTTTGAGACCCCCTTTTGCACCACCCATATGTTTCAAATCACCTGAGACATCTTGAAATCCTCCAATCTTTGAAAACATTTTAATCTTCATCATTTTTCCAGATGGTTGCACATTGTCAAGATACACGACACGGATGGTTAAGTAGGTGTAGTTACGGAAATAAAAAGCATTGTTCCTTGGCCACCACCCAAACGGTGAAATCTCCAATCCTCTGGACTTTATGATAAGATATTACCCCGTGAGGAATGTCGACAGAATTCCGCACGTGAAAAGCCAAGTTGACGGCGGTTATGTTCGTCTTAGGCCTGGCAAATTCCTTTAGCACCGCTGCACGAACAAAAGTGCATCTCAAAAACGATACTGAAAATACTTCCACCGAATACCAACGGAAAGGATTCTGATGACATGCTCTCCCTCACTTCCTATACGGATCCAGAGTCTGCCAAGGGCCACAGGATTAACTGTAAAGGCTCTATTGCCTCTCCACATTTGCCGAAAGGAACGTGAAAACAAACATAAAAACACGATTTTTAAGTTTGATTGGAAATTTAAAACCCGCGTTTCAAGACCAAACTTAAATCGAGATTTTCCAAACGAGCGAACCATCTTTTTCGCTATAAAAATGAGTATACACACTACAGTTATACGGGACGATTCTAGTTTCCGGCTATAACGTTGCGTTTTGCATGCCCCAAAATGTCTCTTCAAAAGTATTTTAAAATCTCGAATGATAGATTTAATTATACACTGGAAGCTAGATTGAGCACAAAGATTTAAATAAATCAATAAGCTTTTGACATCTGAGCTTGGTTTTTCAAAAGCCGTTAAATACCAATCCCAGATTAAAGTTGACCACGGTGTTTGTTTTTTCTACAGTCTGTACTACCAAATGATGGTCAACGCGAACATTCGGAAAAGTTTTACATTAGAGAAAAATCAATCTTGAAAAACAAATAAGTAGAAAGAAACTTTCCCCAAAAAGTTGAAAAAAGAAAGCAAAGTTTACACTAATCCATGTAAGCTGATCGGCTTTCGAACAACCGGGCCATGACTAATAAAGTACATTTTTTCACATTTTTCGTTTGGCTTGGTTTCAAATCTCGTATACAAAGATTATTTCACGTTGGGTCATCGCCGCTATGTTGGTGGACGAGAACATATAAAGATTTATCATTAGCTCCTTTTGCTTCATGACAATGTTACCTGTGTCTCTCGAGATTGGTTGCAAACCACCAAAATACTTGATGCAAAAATGGCCACTTCTTTTTTTAATTTGTCTTTGTGCTAGCTATCATGACCACTCACGTTTTACTGCCAAATTTTTTTCACTTGCGAGATTAGTGCTAACAAGGACTTCTTAAGAGTAATTTGCACGAAGATAAGCTAATTAACAAATCGAAAGTGGTTCAGCGTTGTCACTACTCTTGTCGACAACGATATTCGTCATCACAGTGGTCAAAATGTTGTGGACTCACGAGGCACAGTCGAGTGAGTCGACAACAAATTCAACATCATGGCACAAGTCTACAACACACGTCTACAACTTTCTTGCAATATGATTGTTTTATTTCCCAAAATGGACGTTCCTGATTTGCTATTACATTGCGTGACAAATTGACAAGTACAGCGTTGTCTGGATTCTTATCGACAACGGCAAATTAGCCAATTAGATCGCGAGATTACTAGCAATTGTGGTAAAATAGTATATTACTGCCCTCTTTTTTGCATTTTCAAGAAAGTTTCCTTTTTCCTTGGGGTGCAGGGGTGGCGCAGTAGTGAGAGCAATCGCCTCAATCCATCCCACCAATGCTCGGATTCAATTCCCAGACTCTGCGTTATATGTAGGTTGGTACCCCGGTTTTTCCGTCTCTTCAAAAACCAACATTTGATTTGATTGGCGTTAATTTGTTAATTTCAATTTACAGTGTCCCCAATTAGTGCTCGAGCGCTAGATGATTACACACTTAAATTAAAACCCGAATCTTTCTTTTCCTTTCCTTTTTCCTTTATACAAGGAAGATTAGACTTTCGAAAAGTCCTTCGTCTAGATACGCGCGGAACGAAGGACTTTTCATACTTGATTGGCGCCAATTTAGCGACCCAAAAACGGGTCGCTGAGCTAGGCCAATCAGAGTAGTCCTCGTGGACCCCAGGGGATAGAGTTGTCAATCAAAATTTGCCACACGCATTGAAGCGTGATTTTCAAACATGCTACTAAGGCCACCGGATATTCCAAATTACGCGACCATCAGAGGAAAATAATTGAAGAATATCTGTCTTGCATAGATCTGTTTGTGTCTTCTCCAACCGGAGCTGGGAAAAGTCTGACCTTTGAACTAGTCCCGTACGCTTTTGGTCGTTTACTTGGAGCGGGTGGCAATGCTATCGTCTTCGTAATTCGTCCACTGATTTCA
Organism: Montipora foliosa; assembly: GCF_036669935.1. NCBI lineage: Eukaryota > Metazoa > Cnidaria > Anthozoa > Scleractinia > Acroporidae > Montipora > Montipora foliosa. The sequence continues at coordinate 95,878 of NW_027179744.1, forward strand.
CTCACGAAAGATTTGGTCTCTAGCCGGTCGCTATTTAGGAGACAACACATTTAAAATCTTAAGTATAAACGGGTGTCTGGAAGTCCCGAGGCGATTCTCAACGACTGTCAACACATTTTTCGTCGAATGGAACAAAAAAAATTAAAATGCATGTGTATTCATCGACGAGAGTCATTGCATCGCTAAAGATGGTAAGCTTAAGTTTCACTAAGATGTATCTTTTAATCCCGGTCTAGTACGTCTCCTACACCTGAAGCGTACCTGATCTTTCATGAGTGAAATCAATTGACTTTCTTGACGATTCGAAGCTTTCCCTTACTTCCTAATCTTTCGAATTTATTAGTCTTTCGTTTCTATCAGCACAAATCACGGCACAAGTGTTGGTCCAGAAAATACCACTGGAGATCTCCTTTCCAAGCGGCGACTCGAGATTGAAATAAAGCTTTCGTTTTATTTCATCTTTGTTTCTGATACCTTTAGCACAAAGTTAACTAATTTCCTCTTTCGATTTCGTAGAAACAAACATGTTCGACTGTTTTCGTCGGATGGCGCCATCAAGTTCAGGGCTTGCGAATGACGTCATCCCCTTTTTGGCGCGAGACGCAAATGAAAACTTTGCAAGCGAGACAAGTCGACCTCTCACGACTTCGTCGCTCGCTCATTCACTTCGCGTACGAAAAATCACGATTCGCTCGACAAAACATTTTCTTCTTGGGTTATCGTGAGGTCGACTTGTGGCAAGTCTAAAGGAAGATTTGAGATCGTAATTTATTAAAACTTCAAAATGGTCGCAATTGGCGTTGTGACCTGTTTTGATTGAGTGAATTCACAATCACGTTGACAGAGATTTTCTCACACCCTTTCACAGGTTAACTACATGTGCTTAGAGTGAGCATATCCACATTTCTGAGGGCAAATACTGAAATATTCGCAGAGATTGAAACTGGCGGATAGTGGCTCAGTATCCGCCAGATAAAGTTATAATGGCCTTTGAACAACCAGTTCAATTCCTGATATTTCGTGAAGCCAGGGAACATAAGACCTCCTACTGATCTCCTCCCATATGCCACAGTGTATTTGATCGACCAAGAAAAATGATCTCCATCTGAATGACAACCTTCTGGTAGTTTTGCAGTGTGATTTTATCCCACGGGTTCTACGATGAGGTACGAAAATGAATCGAGACTGTACTCCATTGTGTTAAAGAAGTAAAAATTGCGTGTTCAATTGTGTCTTTCTTAAATTAGTTAACGATGCGTCTAAATACTTTTGTCATATCATTAAAATTAGTTGTGCGTAACAAATGCTTCTGCAGCTAAAGTTAATTGTGCGTAACGAATGGTGCTGCAAGGCACAAAGCTTTTTAGAGTGAAGCGTGTTTATTATTTCTAGTAGTTTGAAGTTGTCTCCAGGTAGTGTGAAGTTATTGATGATTCAGGAAAGACTTGATCTTGTGTTGAAGTTATAGACAGTATGTTAAGAGACGGACGTGACCACTTCAACAAAGGAGCCACACCGTTGCCAGGCAAAATGCACGTACTGGAAAACACAACTAGGTTTATACACAAAGGCGTTCTAATGTCTCTCACGGAAACTTAAAACACAACTAGGTTTATACACAAAGGCGTTCTAATGTCTCTCACGGAAACTTTCGTGCGTGTGCTGGCCTCGTAAACAATTTAATTCATACCTGGACAAAATAGGATATATTGCCTATTCGGGATTAATCCATCTGCGTTAATTAACTAGAGAAGCTAAAAGAACTCTGTTGACAAGTGCTTCTAGTACGTGTTGTCGTGCAACTGCTGTACTCGTGGTCTTTAGTGTATACTAGTAAATAAAGGCTGTAACGCTAAGCTAAAGTTAGGTCGAATGTTGTTGTACTGTCAGGAAACAACCCTGTAGTTCCATCCTTATTGTTGTAGAAATTCCGATACCGTACTAATCCATTAATCCCGTATTGACGTTATTAGTTTAGGGCTTGGATTAGCCAAGTACATTAATTAATATTGTTAATCCCTTGTTATTTCGGTTGGTTTAGTCTTTGTTACTTTAAGGTTATTAGTTGAGAAGTCACGTTCTGTCCAGAAGGTTTAGGGTAGTGATCCTGGTCAAGCAACTACTGCGATTGGTCTTAGATTGACTAGTTCATAGCCTAGCGGTACTGCAATTTTTAAGTCATCAACATGGACCATGTTTCGTGCAGCCGTAGGTACATCTTCGTAGTTCATGTTAATCACCCCTTTTTGTAGTTGAGGTTATCACGTTCTAAGCCTCTAATCCTTTGACCAATCGCAATGCGTTGCCTGGACCGGGAGCGCTAATAAGTAAACGAATCTTTCGATCTAAGGTGCTCTTTTGAACAACTACTTGTAGCGAACGTATTCCTAGGAACTGTTGTAAGAACTGAAGAGAAGATTAAAGCAAGTGAGAAGTTGATTGCTGTTTGAGTTCCCGAGTTCCTGAGTTCCTGCGTTCGACCGCAGAAGGTAAAAGGGAGTAGAGCTAATCCCTGCCCTTGGCAAGAAGCTCCCTTTTTACAAGTGGTGGAGAATCCGGGTACTTGAAGCTCTCGCCTTCTAGAACCTTGAGGCAAGACGAAACAGAGTACAGACCCACATAAAAGTTAAAAAAAAAAAAAAAAGAAAAAGAGAAAGAACCAAACAGGAGAAAGAGACAGATCGATTCCATGGAGGTATCACAGACCTAGGAGACCAGACCGATTGCCGTCCGAGTCCCGTTCTGAACTACCGAGAAGCAAGTGTCCGGCACACCCACTGAGGGAAAGGAAGCCAGCAAGAAAAGAAAAGAAAGGAATCAGTGTCCAGCGCGCCCACTTAAAGGCAGAAACGAAGCGAGAAGGAAAGGAAAGGACCATAGGAAGAAATTCAGCGAGCCGGACAAGAAAAGTAAGCTAAAAGACAGAATGAACACTTGTAATGTTATCAATGTTAGGATTAACAAGGGAGTAACTAGTCACCTCGAATTAGTGCCGCGGTATTAACAACTGTCGCAGAACGGGTAATGCGTTTGCCTGAGCTGTCCTTTTATTGTTTTTGATATTTTATGCCACCTAAGCTTAAAACAACCACGCAGATAACAACTCGTTCTACAGCAAAGGAATTAATATCACAGACTAGTAAACCCGAAACCAGTGATATTTGTACTTGTCCCTCAAACATGAACGACGAGCAGCAGAAGGCGTTGGAGGACCTCATTAAGGCGCTGAACGAGACGTTGAGGGCCGACTTAGAAAAAGAAACCGTGTCGAGGCGCCACGAGATGCAACTGATGCGCGACTCGCTCGACAAAAACCTCCAAACCAAACCCCCTAAGTCAGATTTGAAACCCGAATTTTTTAGTGGCAACTCGAATGAATTCGCGGGAAAATGGTTGGACTTTTATGAGCGAATAGCTGAGATTAATAATTGGAACACCTCCCTTAAGTTAAGTGTGTTCCCTTTGTATTTGCGTGGCGTCGCCAGCACCTGGTATTTGAATTTGTCACCTGATATTAAAGATGATTTTGGGCGCTTAAAGAAAGCTTTTCACGAACGCTTCACGACGGGGCCGAATAAATGGATTTTATTACAACAATTAGGTGCACGCAAGCAACTTTCCAATGAACCTCTTGATAGCTATGTGGCCAATATCACTAGGTACTGTAAACGATTAAGTCTTTCGGACGAGGATTCGATGCGATACCTAATCGATGGCCTTCAGAGTGACTTGCAAACCTATGTATCTCTGCAAAGCCCGAAAACCTTCCAGGAAGCGGAAGACTTAGCGAGAATTAAGGATGTTGTAAATAAGCGCCAGGGAGTGGGCCAGGACCAGTCGGTGGTGCGCCAATTGGAAACGATCTTGAGTAAATTTTCTCCAAAAATGAGCGAGCCAAAACAGCCTGCCGTTGTCGCTGCGAGTAGCGGACCATCGGTAGAAAAGCGTTTAGAGACTCTGTCGAAACAAATGTCCCAACTTCAAAAACAACAGCAACAACAGGTCGTGAATGCGTACCCTCTTAACGCTTTCGGTAATTCGGTAGGGCAACCCAGGACTAATGGCCAGGCGCAAGCCAACCCCTGGGTAGATCAATCACCTCAACTACGGGATCTCCAACGGC
>NW_027179744.1:107500-122500 GCF_036669935.1 Montipora foliosa
CCACCACTACCCATTGTTATTTTATCTTTAACTTTTCAATGTCATCGGGCTCGAAGCGACGCGCCAATCGTAATTGGCGGCGTGATGAGCGCCGCTTACAGGCTTATTTGCACCGGTGCGTCATTTGTTTCGGTGCAGATCAAACTTCCCCGTACCCGTCTAGTCAACTCCCCTGCTGTCGGCAGTTCTGCCATGAACACTGCCTTCTCCGCTGGTTCGAGTGTTCTCGTACTCCGGGTCCTGTCCAGGGTTGTCCTCACTGTCGCGCTGGCCTTCTCCCCGTCAACCAAAATGACCGCGTCCCCTCCGCCTCTGCCGCGCATCCCGTCAGCTTTCGGTACATTCCATACCCTTCTCCCTATGGCCATGTTCACCTTGACCGCGCCCCACCCACTGCGAGCGAAAGTGATGACCTTTTCTTAATCCGCCAATTCCCCCACCGCCCCCGGGTTGGGCAGCCCTTCGGCGTGCGTACCCCGCGTTTTCTCGTGATTTCTCATGATATGCCTTTTCCCTTGTTGTCATTTATATTTTGTGTGATTCACCTCTAAGCGGTTTGACAACTCGTTTGGAGTTACCGCAAACTCCATCGTTCCTGTTTGGCCTGTTTTTCGCAATTTTTTCATGTTTTCGAGCGACCGGAGTCGCTCAATCTAAGGGGAAAGGTATGTTAAAGAAGTAAAAATTGCGTGTTCAATTGTGTCTTTCTTAAATTAGTTAACGATGCGTCTAAATACTTTTGTCGTATCATTAAAATTAATTGTGCGTAACAAATGCTTCTGCAGCTAAAGTTAATTGTGCGTAACGAATGGTGCTGCAAGGCACAAAGCTTTTTAGAGTGAAGTGTGTTTATTATTTCTAGTAGTTTGAAGTTGTCTCCAGGTAGTGTGAAGTTATTGATGATTCAGGAAAGACTTGATCTTGTGTTGAAGTTATAGACAGTATGTTAAGAGACGGACGTGACCACTTCAACAAAGGAGCCACACCGTTGCCAGGCAAAATGCACGTACTGGAAAACACAACTAGGTTTATACACAAAGGCGTTCTAATGTCTCTCACGGAAACTTAAAACACAACTAGGTTTATACACAAAGGCGTTCTAATGTCTCTCACGGAAACTTTCGTGCGTGTGCTGGCCTCGTAAACAATTTAATTCATACCTGGACAAAATAGGATATATTGCCTATTCGGGATTAATCCATCTGCGTTAATTAACTAGAGAAGCTAAAAGAACTCTGTTGACAAGTGCTTCTAGTACGTGTTGTCGTGCAACTGCTGTACTCCTGGTCTTTAGTGTATACTAGTAAATAAAGGCTGTAACGCTAAGCTAAAGTTAGGTCGAATGTTGTTGTACTGTCAGGAAACAACCCTGTAGTTCCATCCTTATTGTTGTAGAAATTCCGATACCGTACTAATCCATTAATCCTGTATTGACGTTATTAGTTTAGGGCTTGGATTAGCCAAGTACATTAATTAATATTGTTAATCCCTTGTTATTTCGGTTGGTTTAGTCTTTGTTACTTTAAGGTTATTAGTTGAGAAGTCACGTTCTGTCCAGAAGGTTTAGGGTAGTGATCCTGGTCAAGCAACTACTGCGATTGGTCTTAGATTGACTAGTTCATAACCTAGCGGTACTGCAATTTTTAAGTCATCAACATGGACCATGTTTCGTGCAGCCGTAGGTACATCTTCGTAGTTCATGTTAATCACTCCTTTTTGTAGTTGAGGTTATCACGTTCTAAGCCTCTAATCCTTTGACCAATCGCAATGCGTTGCCTGGACCGGGAGCGCTAATAAGTAAACGAATCTTTCGATCTAAGGTGCTCTTTTGAACAACTACTTGTAGCGAACGTATTCCTAGGAACTGTTGTAAGAACTGAAGAGAAGATTAAAGCAAGTGAGAAGTTGATTGCTGTTTGAGTTCCCGAGTTCCTGAGTTCCTGCGTTCGACCGCAGAAGGTAAAAGGGAGTAGAGCTAATCCCTGCCCTTGGCAAGAAGCTCCCTTTTTACAATTGTTTGACCGATGATCGTCGATTTATCTTCGGCTGTTACTCGGATCTCCGTACTGGCGCTCGTTCCGAGAAATAAGTGAAATAGCACATGAATCACACTTAGAATTCTCATATCGATCAGATTCTTGTTGTCAACAATCTAAAAGATAAAGAACAATTATGTGGGTTAAAAGGAACAAAATTAACCACGCAAGCTTTCATTGCGACTCAAGATGTCCGTCTCTCACACTGCATGTTACAGTATTTGGCAAAAAAAAAAAAAAATGGCTAGGTACGCAATGCGTACATGTGGATAGCCACTTCGACACCCTACTACAGTAGAGTGTTCTTAATTAGTACGATGTCGTTGTCATTCCGGTTCTCACTATTCACTAATCTGCATAGACTTTGAAAATCTGAACGAAAATCAGTGGCAATAGTCCATAATCGTGATAAACAAAATGCACCTCAACATTGCTCTACTTCAAACTTTCATCAATCTTTATGCTTGCTATAACCACTAACTCTGCACCTCAAAATATCTGCAATCTTTTTACTTGTACACAAGACATACATCAGTATAATACTCGCTCAGCATCTTCTAGTAACTACTATATTAATCATGCTAGGCTCAAACATCATAAAAACTCTTTTTCCATCGTTGGTGCTAAAATTTGGAACAGGATTCCCGAAAGCTATCGAAGACTACCAAAGCACATATTCAAAAAGAAAATTCAGGCATTACTATTTGTAACTTTAGAAACTCTGGACAGTTATGCTGACACTAGTACTCTTATCTCTGAAGTAAAAAAGGCATCTTAATTATAATTCAATCATAAATTATTATATTTTTCTTCAGTTTTTATTACTTTTTTCCTCTTTTGGCAAATTATGTATTCAAAATCGACTTTTTTAACGCCTTCAATTACTCCTTAACACCGCCTTCCTAGATTAGCTCGCTATTTGCAGACGGTGTTCATTGTAAGTAATTTTCTGGAAGACTTAATAAACTTGGAAAGCGTGGTTGCTCATAGACCAATTTCGATATATTAAAATTCAGTCCCAACCAAAAGGCATCATCTCGAGGCTCTGGGGAATAAATATAAGGATTTGTATGAGTTTATTCCCCTCAGCCTCGAGATGATGCCTTTTGTTTAGGACTGAATTTTAATATATCGAAATTGGTCTATTTAGTGTCAATTTTGTATCAAATGTCATTATGGATACGAGGTGTCATATGCAGTAATCATTTACATAAAACAATTTTGATTACCATGAATTAAGTCCAAAAGTGTCACTTTTACCTCTGTCTGGTATTAAAAGTATTAAAATTGTATATACAGTTACCGCAAACAAGAAGATTTCAAAACCGAATGCAAGTAAATGTGTTTAATAAGTATATTGCAGGATTTTGCATGAAGGAGTAAGGTGTTTTGTATAAAAGATATCCATAATCAAATTTAATTGGCATTAATAAAGAAGGCTTGCTTGTTTGCTTATCATCCAAAATTATAACAATCTTCACAATTTTATTTATAATTTAAATAATATAAGAGCCTATCACCAATTATAACCTGTTTATAAGTGTGGCAGTTTCTTGATATAATGAGCACCAAAACGTGTAGCCTTGGAACAGTTATACTCTACCCTCATTCTATTCCCAGCTTCTCACACTCAAAGAAAACAGCCTTTGGATCAAAATCAAAGCTGAAAATTTTGCTAGACAGGTGTTAAAGCAATCATTCTTTCGAAATCTGAGGGGAAAACGGGAAGGTTTCTTTTTTTTTTTTTTAACATAGTAGCACATTAAATTGTTTATAAAAAAGAAACTGGGGGGATAAACTTTGGTGACGTTCAATCATGAAAAATTGGCTTTATAAAATTAACGAATTCGAATTGATGAAGATAAAAGGATTTGTGAGCTGAAGTTTTGTGGGTTCGCTCATTCGCTCTGACAAGTACTAACACTCGAAACTGCATGGCGAAAGCTCACAAATCCTTCTCAAGCTGAATAAGCCCCATTCAACTGTCGCACTTCCGCCGTGTCGAACTCAATTGAATTGAGTTTGACTTACGTTCGATAAAATTTCGACACCTAATTCAGACGTCGAGTTTAATTGTGCCGCATTTATTTCATAAAAAGTCTTGTTCAATGCTAGCTAATGCTGCTTCAGGTAATGCGTAGTCATCAAGAAATTATGTCCATATATTACAATAATATATTCACTTGATTTGACACGGCAGAAATTCGACGTTTGAATAGCCCTTTTCACGGTTAGTTTTTCTCATTCGCGTTACAATACAATCTAGCATGCGTGTGAGGCAATTTTGGGCTATTTTGTAGTTTTTGTTACAGCCCGTACTCGTACTGGAAGATTGATAAAGAAGCCTGAGAGACTGGACCCGTGAATAGTTATACTAACCCCACCCTAGTGTGTAGGACTTAGAGTGTCATGTGACTTTCGTTGTTGTTCCCGCTCTTGTTATCGAAGGTTTTTGTACGTCGCAGCATTTCACTCGTATACATCCCCTTTGTAAATCGATGTGTAGCCGAGTCCAGTGGATTCCTAACATGGTCCTTCACAGCCGGAGTAAAGGAGATATTTCAGCAGTAAATTTGTAATTCTTCGCAGGGTCATCAGTTGCAACCACATGGCCACCGGTTCCTCGAGCAAAATGGAAGACTTATCTCAACTCACAGTCGACCAAATTCGTGAAATGCTTGGAAAAGAGGGATTGCCGACTACTGGAAAGAGAAAAGTCTTAGTGGAAAGGTTAGCGAACGCTCAGCATGATTCGAAGTCAGATGTTATTGCACCAGAGTTAAAGGAAGGTTCGAATTTAGCCGAGGCTTCGAAGGAACCTCTTCAAGTGAAAAGTGAAGTTGAAATTCAGGAGGTTAGTTCAATTAGACGTAAAGCCAGAGCCTTGCAAATGGATATGGATGCGTTGATTCAGGATATTTTGTATCTAAGTCAAAATGCAAGCAACAAAATCAAAGTGCAGTTGAGAATTGAAAGGCTAACTGTGTACCGTGAGAATTATCTTCAACTGAGAAATGAATTAATCGCGCTTGTTGCACAGGATATGATGGAGGAGGAACTCCGAAGATGGGGAAAAACTCTGAGTGAAGTAGATAAAGCTGTGGATGCTGCTCATGAATTCCTAAATAAAGATTGCGATGTGGGAGATCACTCCTCGAAGGATATTGCATACAGTGACAGTCGTGTATCCTCAAATCTGAAATTACCGAGAATTGAGTTGCCAAAGTTTAATGGCGATGTGTTGAAATTTCAAAATTTCTGGGATCAGTTTGAAGCTGCAGTGCATAACAATGTTGATTTGCCAAATGTTCAGAAGTTTACTTATCTACGCTCGGTGCTAACTGGAAATGCCTTGAAAGCAATAAACGGATTTGAAGTAACCGGAGCAAATTATGAAGCAGCTGTTGAATGCCTTAAACACAGGTATGGAAGAAAACGTATGATCATCTCATTTCTAGTGAAATCTGTCATCAAGGTTGGATGCTAAGTCAGTTGTTAATGCATCCTCCCTCAGAGATCTCTATGATACCTTTATGAACAGAACTAGAGCTTTAGAGGCTCTTGGAGAAGATTCAATGAGCCATGGATGTATTTTGTTACCCCTTTTTGAGACCAAGTTACCACCTCAGTTATTGGAAAAATGGGAGTTGACACTTGCAGACACTCAAGAAGATGAAATAGGCCTTGAATTGTTCTTTAAATTTCTTAACCGACAAGTTGTGTCCAAAGAAGCAGGAGAAAGAAGTTCAAATCGGAACATCACCCCAGGCAATCACAGTTTTGATAAAGGTAAAAAACCGAAGAAAGTCTTCATCTCCCAAAATGGGTGGTGAGAATGAGATGTATACTGCTTCTGCACTACTCGGTGAAACACGCCCTCCAACACAGCCAAATTGTAATTTCTGCAAGGCAGATCATGACTCACAAAATTGCCCAATGTTTACACTGGACGAAAAAACGGATTTTCACATATAGCAAATGTGGAGCAAATGCATGGAAAATGCTACGTTTGTGCGCGTTTGCTTAGATTTGCTGAAAAGCAAAGATCACATTTGCCACAGTTTTTCCACCCATGGCAACGCTCGTAAATGCCACATTTGTTTTAAATTTGCTGTTGTGAGTAAAAGTACGGATAACATGGTATTTTTTGTGACATTTGGAGGGGTAGTAAACATGATGTTAAAACTAAAATTTTGCAAGTACTTTTCCTGAAGTTGTAAATTTGGTCAAACTTTCATCATTGCACCTTTTTACAAGGTGGGTAAAAGCGAGCAAATATTAGTTTTTGTACCCGTTTGCTCGGAGCAGCAAATGTTTTCAAATATGAATTTTTGCAGAGATTGCTCAGAATAGCAAATGTGGCCAAACGTGTAGTTTTGCAGGGTTTTGCTCAGGAAAGCAAATGTGTTCAAGGATGTATTTTTTGTAGAAATTTGCTCGGGATATTAAATGTAACCAAAATACGACTTTTGTCACATAATTGCTCTGCATACCAAATGCAGTCAAAGAACCAGGTTTTCATGCTTGCTTACGATAGGAAATTTGACTATTTGCTCGGGTAGCCCTGTGATCAAAAAATAAAATTATGTTTTTGCTCACGGTAGCAAATGTGATAACAATATCATTTTTGCTTAAAGTAGCAAATATGAACAATATACATGTAGCTTTTGGTCAAGATAACAGATGTGATCCAAAAGATTACTTTTGCTTGTAATAGCAAAATGATTAAAATGTGATTTCACGCCACTGTTCTTTAATTAGGCCAGAGGTGAATGCTTTTCCATCACTTTTTTTTTTCTCAAATTAGCAAATGTAATCAAAGAATCTGTTTGGCATTGTCCTTGAGATGGAAGATGACATACCCTTGAAACTCTGTTGATTGAATACTACAACAACCATTTCAATAATAAAATAAAGCAGGTTTAATTATCTAAACATATGCAATAAAATGTCACATTCCCAATTTTGACTATTAATAATGCAAGTGCACATTGAGATGGCAATTAAATAGCTCTGAAACTTGGATGGACATACAGTATTTGCAGCATATTCATGAAGCTGTTTTATTGCCCTTTAGACAGTGCCTCTATACAATGGAACTCAAAGGTGAATTATTCCTTAGAAACTAATGGCGAAAGTAATCCATTCTCAAAATGCACCTGAAATACAAATGTTACATGCAAAAGAATGTAGGTAAGGTAAATAAGATGACAGAATTACTCAAAGTTTTTCTTCAAATTCGTGGCCGAAACAGACACTGTACCGTGATGCAGAAATTAGTAACAACCTAATGCAATACAACTAGCAGCAAATTATTACTCATGTTAATAAATAATTGACTTGTGTGACAGTAAGTTCCTAATTATGATAGATATACAGGTATTTAAATCCTAAATTAAGTTTAATTAGTTATATTGTTTAGTTCGGAGCAACGATAATATAAGGTATATCAAAGGCCTCTGTCAGTTATTAGTCATCTCTTTAAATTGTTGAAATTATTTTGCCTTTCTATACATGTAGTATTTTGGAAATGTAACCTGCAGAAGCGGTTTCATTTTGCTTCAAATACTAATACAACAATTGATTTGGATGAATGCACATTTTGAATCCCAAAAGCATAACAAAATATCCCTTACGCAGTAAACTTGGCAATGTTACAGCCAACGGAGAAGTTAAGGCTGAGTTCAGATACCAAACATTTGATTGGGAATTAATACAAACTTACGCTGACCTTAGGACAACATAATAACTGCCATATAATACGTCACAAGTATATGCACAGTATAGTTCCATATAAGAAAAATTCAGTATCTAAATCGAACCTGTCTGAAAGTTGAAATAGCAGCTAGGAGAATGACTCAGCCATTTCACATTCATTCATATGCTACATTGTATTTTTATGTAATTGATATAAGTTATTAGGTTTGGTATCTAAACTGCGCCCAATACTATTATCAAACAACTTACACTAATGATGCACCAACCACAAACTGTGGTGAAAATTTTGTTAAGCATTGTTTGAAAGCAAATTCCTATAGTAGTGTACTTGAATCTAAGTTCTTCAAACACGTTTATCTACAGAACCAGATGGAAAATACTTCACAGTATGCTATAACAAATTAACTGCATGTTTAGACCTACTTTACAAGTCACATCGAACTATATATGGCATGCCATCCGCGAGTTCAAATGGAGAATACTACAAATTAATTAAAATGCTATAACAAATTACTGTAACTGCATGATTACACCTACTTTACAAGTGACACCGAACTGTATAAGGAGTGCCACCAGCCAGTTCAGATGGAAAATACTAAAACTAGTATACTATCATCATCATCATCATCATCATCATCATCATCATCACTATGACAAATTAACTGCATGGTTAGAGCTACTTTACAAATTACATCGAATTGTATGAGGCGAGCCACCCGCCAGTTTAGATGGAAAATACTACAAATTAGTATAATATGACAAATTAACTACATGGTTAAACCTACTTTACAAATTACATTGAACTGTATAAGGCGTGCCACCCGCCAGTTCAGATGAAAAATACTACAAATTAGTATACTATGACAAATTAACTGCATGGTTAGACCGACTTTAAAAATTACATCGAGCTGTATGAGGCGCGCCACCCGCCAGTTCAGATGGAAAATACTACAAATTAGTATACTATGACAAATTCACTGCATGGTTAGACCTACTTTAAAAATTACATCGAACTCTATGAGGCGCGCCACCCGCCAGTTCAGATGGAAAATACTACAAATTAGTATACTATGACAAATTCACTGCATGGTTAGACCTACTTTACAAATTACATCGAACTGTATGAGGCGCGCCACCCGCCATTTCAGATGGAAAATACTACAAATTATATTATGACAAATTAATTGCATGGTTAGACCTACTTTACAAATTACATCTAACTGTATGAGGCGTGCCACCCGCCAGTTCAGATGGAAAATACTACAAATTAGTATACAAGTACTACTTTATGACAAATTAACTGCATGGTTAGAACTAGTTACATCGATCTGTATGAGGCATGACACCCGCCAGTTTAGATGGAAAATACTACAGATTTGTATACTATAACAAATTAACTGCATGTAATTGAGTGGTACTTATATTACACCCATCTTTCAATCATTGATGCCACGTGCAGATACGTCTATTAGAAAGATATCACTTCAACTCATGTTACGGCTTATGTTTGATGTATTTAGTATTGAAAGATCACTGACAATTTTCTCAGACTTAAAGGATTTTGAAACCTTTCTGATTTTAGTCAAAAATTATTGAGAAACGATTCCTATATTAGCACAGGTAATCACTGATTGTTGCCCTAGACATTCGACTCTGCCATAATTACCGGATGCCTGAAACAATTCACTTGACCCCAGTTCATGTCAAAAGATTAATACAGTGTATCCAGAATAACAATGACACTACTCTACCCAAGTATTGACATAAAGACATTAATTTACAATTGCATCACAATTTGAAATCAGTGGACTGTCTGTTTCTTGCACCTAAAGGAACTCCCTTCAGCACTGCATCTTGTGGTTGAGGTAGGCCCTGGAAAATATTCACACCAGTCAATCAATCAATCAATGCGTAAGCTGCATGTACATTTCAATGAATGATGTAACACACCACTTTGCCTTTCATAAGCAATCCTCCGGTGTAAGTGAGACTGAATAATGAAGCTAAAGCAATTGCAAACTGGAAGCCTGTGACAGCCTCCCACAAGTGTCCACCTTTCCAAATTGACCATTTTGTGCATGTAATAAAATCAATAATAGTTACTGAGCTTGAGTTTCTTATGAATTTTAAAATGGAATTAGTGTTTGATGGCTACAACTCAAAACAACTTTTGTATTTCATCTATAATTTGCTCTTTTTTTCTTGGGTTCCTGGCCACAAAGCACTAAAAGCATGATGTTGTGAGTTTTACCATATCCAATTAAAGCAGTGGAGCAATCATACAGAAAACTGCTCATTAAAACAAAAGTTTTGATAAAAATTCTCCAGGATGTCCTTTTTGTGTTGTTACCGTGTGAGCTACATGTATACTAAGTACTTATCAAATAAAATTTGAGGTTTCATGGGGAGAAATTGAAAATATTGACAATATCAACTCTAGCCAGCTCTCAACATGTACATGTATAGTAGCTGTATAATCTTCCACGAGAAATGCGAGAAATGCATTGAGTACTTTACTATAGAATACCCGAAAAGACAATTAGATTTTTTTGTAAAGGCTCGCATACACCTGTAAATGTACATGCCAACAAAATACAAGTGCCCAATAACATGTGAGAAGCTTTGTATACAATACAATACAATACATACTTGATTGACCGCTCCCCAACAATGAAACACAACGAAACGACAGAACAGAACAACAAAAACTGTTAAGAATCCCAACTGGCTGGAGGCAAACCAGTTGGCTATTTACAAGTGCAGCTGGGAAGTTGAACCAGGGACAACCAGGATCAAATTCAACTAGTGGTCAGAGCGGGTCTTGAACCCGGGATCACCGGATCTCAAGGCAAGCGCCCTAACCACTGGGCCACACTGCCTCCAATTGTATACCAATTGTCATAGGAAATAGTTACATGTATCCTTGCACAAGCAATGTGGTGTGCAGTAGCAAGGTTTGGTGGAATAAGGCTGCATATCCAGTTATTATTTCACTGTCTTCCCTGTATTCTGATTCGTCACAATTATTTTTTATGGCTTGGTATAAAAGGCTTTAGGTACTAAACATGTGAGATTGTTTGGTCATGAGACACCAGTGAAGGTATACCATGTCATAGGAAAAAAAAGTGACAAGTACACTGTAACAAGTCAGATACCTTTTTATATCATGTCATATGAAATAGTTACAGTATATCCTTGCACAAGCAATGTACAAAAGGCTTCAGATACTAAACGTGTGACATTGTTTGGACATGAGACAACAGTGAAGGCATACGGTAACCATGTCAGGAAATTTGTATTCCACCAAGCCTTGCCACTGCACACCACATCGCTTGTGAAAAGATATATGTAACTATAGCATACCCGGGCCACTAATGTGTTCTAGGAACAGTATTGTTTGAAGAACGAGGCATATAAAAATAAGTGGCAAATAAGGGGCCGGGTACAATAGACTTCAGCTGTCACAGGGATGCAGAGATCCATATCATTCATACGCCTTTCCTTATTATTGGTATTGTTTTAAATGGCCTTAAATTAATAACGTGATGTAAAATTACTAAAGGGAGTATGTTTGCAGAGGGAAGGATGTATGATGCGAATCTCAATCCAATGAATCAGCAATGAAACGTGCTATGAAAAAGAAAGGATATTCTATACAAAATTTAAGTCGTATACTTTCAGGTTATTATCAGTGAGGTGACCTACCGAAACTCCTTCGGCAATCTTTTGCTCTTCGGCGCTTTACGTTTTGAATCTTCCCACTCTTTTGCTTAAATCCACATGTAGCTGTTCGGCCATCCTTTGTTCCAAGCGTTCGTTGAACTCCGTTTGCTTTAGGAAGAAGGCCTCTATTTCTGCCATGAATTCTTCATTGATTAATGCTGCTGGCGTTGGTCGTAACTCTTTCTCGAACAACGTCTCTGAACTCCCTGATCAGAATCCAGTACGTCCAGCTGTATGAGTCTAGATTCAACGGTTCCATGTCACGCAGCTAGCGAAGTATATTGTTGCTAAGTTTCTCTGGTCGCCTTGGAATTAGCGGGAATCGTGGACTTGAAATAGGCATAGAACATTCCAAAGACCAACCATTCAACATTCATGACTCTGGCGTGTGTGTTTGTGGCGAACTGCTGTAAAACTATAAGGGCTGGTTCCCGACGTTATGGCCTGAATGGTCGTTGCTTTTTCTTTCGAATTTCGTCGATTCTTACTGCCATTTCACCCGCACAAATGTCAAGGAATCGCCGTATAAAACCTTGGTCGTCCGAAAAAAGAAAAGAAAGAGGAAACAGCACATCGCCCGCGCGAATTTCAAACCGTCGATAACCAAATTTTCATCGTCACAAAACCTCGTTTCCAGGGTCTCTGCGGCGGGGTGATTCAAAATGTGTGGACAATTGCCCCTAGCTACGAAAAGATCCTGGGAACGAGGAAGGCCCAAGCATTTTGTTTACCATTGGTTGGTTTCGTTGTAGGACGTTGCCGCTGATGAAACTCAAGAGCTTCCGAATACCAGTGCAGTTTTCGTTCAATAATATAACAGTTATGTAAAAATTGAAAGTTTGCCACAGCAGCAAAATGTGTAACAAATATTATATGCACATTGCCTATGACAACAAAACGAAGATGATGTAAATCACCATATTTGCTCCCAGGTAAATATGAATATTTATAGCAAGGAAATTTGCAAATTTACAACAAAGTCACATTCCGGCAATTCATTCCTTTTTGCTCCCATTGCAAAAGAGAGTAAATAAAATGCAAATGTACGTATTTTGATCCTTTGAAAATCAGTTCAAACAATAATGCAAACTATTGGTTTTGCGACATATTTGTTTGCATTTGCGGTTGAGGTCAAACTGCTATCTTTGCGGTGGAGCAAATTTGAGCAAATCTGTGGAAAGATTAAAGATTTGCATAGCACGCAAATGCCAAACAAATAATTACATTTCCTTAACATTTGCACACAAATTCCCTACACAACAAACATTCAAGTTTGCGCAGGCTTTACCTATCAAACCAAAGTTAAAGCAAATTTAGAGCCCTAAATTTGCCACATATTTGCTCAATTCGCAAACTCCAGTAAATGCATTTATTCGTCCAGTGTTAATGAAAAATCACTTGATGGCAGATGGAAACTAGTGCAGGAGAACAAACTGTGTTTCAGTTGTTTAAAACCTAGCAACCACAAGCACCTCTCCAGAATTTGTCGCCATCCTAAGTGTTCTGTAGCGAATTGTGGTCACCGACATCACTGGTTATTGCATGGGCAGCAGTCAGTTGTTACACCTCGGCACCTAAGCAACACTAGTTTAAGTGGATTGGCTTCAACTAAGCCTGCATTACCTACGAGAGAAACACTCCTACTGACAGCATTGGCCAGGTTAATTGTTGAGGGTCAAGAAATGACAGTCCGTGTTTTACTAGATAATAATAATAATAATAATAATAATAATAATAATAATAATAATGGCTTCATTCAGCATTTCCACAAGGTGGCTCTTCATCTGCTAAAATATATCATCTAAAATAAAAATAAAGGTAAAAAAAAAAAAAAAAAAGTAAAAAAGTAATAAAAATACAATAATAAAAATAAATATATCTATTTACAGTGCTTAGTAAAAACGTTAAGCTAAAAAATTATCTTTGACCTTTTTCATTAAAAACTTAAAAGTCATCTTAGAAAACTGGTTAAAATCAAGACAGTTCCTTACACATCCATGTAAAATGTTAAAGCTTTTAGCAGCTTGGTCTTGATAAATATATGACACTAATGGGATTTCAAGCTGCATAGCTGCACTGGACCTCAGCGTTCGATTGTGCATAAATTGCTTCAGTCGCAGGTAACCTGGCCATTCACGAGAATAAATCGCCTTATGAACTAGCTTTAACAACTGCCATTCGATATGTTCTTTAACTGGTAGCCAACTTAGCTTTATAATATCCTCCCTTTCAACAAATTTACCTACAACAAAGCTCGCGCATGCTGTTTGAATTCTTTGTAGGCGTTTAACAAGGTAATGTGGTAAATTATGATAAACAACACAATTGTAGTACAACTTGGAAAGTACTAGGGCCTGAACTAACTGCTTGCGAATATGAAATGGAAGAAAGTTCCTCAATTTCTTTAAGATTCCAAGAGTGCGATAGCAAGAAGCTGAAGTTTGCTTGACATTTTCTTCCCATTTTAGGTTGTGATCAATAGATTCAGGGAGTCAACGTTCGTATATACGAAAGAACATTGCAGAGGCCCTTGACCTGCAAGGTCCCTCAGAGCTATTAAGTGTCACAACGCTAGGTGGGGAAACCAGCTAAACGAAGAGATTCCAAAGAGTGAAATTTACCATTTCACCAATTAAGGGAGATTCAAAGGTGGAGATAGAGGCCCTTTCTATTTCCAAAATTTGTAATCCTCTCGGGCCAGTACAGATGGACTTCCATAAGAACTCTCATCTTCAAGGCTTAACTCTTGCAGATAGTTATCCTCGTGGTTCAGTTCAAGTAGATGTTCTTATTGGTGCAGACCACTACTACTCATTTGTGACTGGGGTCTGTAAGAGAGGTAGTTCCGGTGAGTCACTTGTTGCCGTGGAATCTTGCCTCAGCTGGATTGTCACGGGACAAGTAAACCGGCAATCAAGGCAAACTTCATCCATGCTGACAGTTGTAGAGAACGGTGGAGTTAACGAAACATTGAAAAGATTTTGGGAACTGGAATCAATTGGTATTGCAGAGATCGAAGACCCTGTTATTTCACAAGAGGAATAATGTGCTGTTGCTGACTTCAATAGAGGATTGAACTTTGATGGACATAACTATGAGGTGCGACTACCATGGAAACGAGATCCTCCAAAGCTAGAAAGTAATTATGCACAAGCTTTGAGACGCCTGGAAAGTGTTGAAAGAAAGTTAAGGCAAGACCCTGTGAAAGCTAAGGCTTACAAAACAGCGATTAACGAATATGTAGAGAAAGGTTTTGCAGAGGAAGTACCTGATCAGAGTGATGACAATGGAACTGTGCGGTACTTACCGCATCATGCTGTATTTCGTGATGACAAAAGAACGACAAAATGCAGAATCGTATTTGATGCTTCCGCACGAGAAGTACTACGAAATTCCTTTTTCAAGCAAGCAGCCCCTACAGCTTAGTGTTTTTTTGTTTTCTAACAAAATCCGTCCCCGGCCAGCTCCTCGTCAAAATATTCATCTCATGTTCAAGATTCTATTGTGACTTTGCGGTTGGAAA
>NW_027179744.1:130000-137500 GCF_036669935.1 Montipora foliosa
TGTCCTTTGTAGTGTTTGAGATAAATATATTGCTCTTTGGCAAGGAAGTTTGGCTCTTCTGAGCATATCTTTCAAAATAACCATCTCGTACCATGCTCTTAACTTAACGGCTCGAAAAAACATCACGATGGAAATAAAAACCCAATCCACGATACCTTGTGCACATTCAAGATGGCCTGAATTTTTCCACTTCTCTCTCTGTTTGCTTTCAAGAGCTTGCCTTCTTTCTTTGGCGGACTTTTGCCGTTCTTGTCTCAGTTCCTGTAACCGACTAGCACTGCATAAAACGATAAAGTAATTTACTTTATTTGTCTTATAGATATTAGGTACACCATGATTAGCCAATTTAGTGTCCCCAAATAAAACAAAAATAAAGTTCATCATCATTAGAGAACAGTATTCTGCACCATAACGAAATAAACTTGATAGTTTTTTTTTTTTGGAGATACACGTCACAAAATGCTTTGCAAGGTAGAAATAATTCGCAAAGAATGCTTCATTTGTAAGGCGGTCAGACAACGGCATGAAAACGAAGGTTGACGTGAAGTCCGTGAAAAGTACTGGGGTTTCAAACGGAGCAAGGCTGGAGCCCCACCCACGCCAGCACTAACTCAAATGTACCCACAATCGGCGACAAAATTAGTTGAGACAGTTGCCAACAGAGCACACTGGCAACGACACATTCATTGTTTGCAAAGAAAACTTGTCCAGAAAGTACGTTTCCGGGATACCCCTCCCTCCCCCACCCTAATCAATGTTGTACCGCTGTCGACAAGGCTCGTAGAAAACAGAAAAACACAACATTGTCCCGGGGGTGCGGGGGAGCCCCCGAGCTTGAAATCGACTCTAAAGGATAAGAGTGTCTCAACAATTTTGACGCCGATTGCAGATAAGGACACTATGGCGTAGGAAACGCTACAACGGTTTTTCTCAATCTCTTTGATGCGTTTAAAAACCCAAACATCATTGAAAGCAACTACAGGGCACGGAGTTCCCAGTGTTGTGATCCTGCCAAATGTGACAACTCTTGAAGGATACTTGAGTTCTACAATATTCCACCTTTGGCCCCTGTCTGAGACCACTTAAATTAAACCAAATCAAGTAGAAGAGATACAAAGCCTCTCACCTATCTAACACTTTGATTTGCCAAATTCCTCCATAGAAGTCACTTGTGCCTATAACGGGAATGTCGCTGTGAAAACGAACCACACTTAATTGGCACAATGGCATTGCCAAGTTTTTTTCGCTTTGCACGCTCGAAGATCAAGTTCGTTTTTGTGGCATATTCAAGCTGTAATTTGAAAATGTTGAGCCTTAATCAAGATAATTATAGGGATAACTTTTAATGAACGAAAAATGCTCTCGTCTAACTTACGCACAAAAAAACGTCAGTCTATAAATATCTCCAAAATGGCTAACTTCGATTTCAAAACGTTTACCAAAATATACAGGTGATAAATAACGTAATACGTTCACCAATTTATACCTTTCAAATCCAGCTGCTTCTCTGGACATGTCTTTCACATCATACTGAATTAACAACGATAGGGAACACTGGAGTCAGTGTACTCCTCCCATAGGCAAACACAAGATACCTTAAAGCCTGATTCTTACTTGTATAATAAGCATATGCACAACCAACAAAGGGCATACAAATTAAAGGGGCTTAACCACACGCAATCATAGGCATGTTCACGACACAAAAATGGCCTATAAATAAGACAGAGCAGAGCAACAATAATAGGCTGAATGAACAAAACAGGACGAGATCGAAACGGACTGCATTCATTTGGGACAATCTTGAAAAAAGTTGGTCAGAAGTTCTTCAAGCTTTTGACAACTTGCCCACATAAGGGTCGTCATTACTCAGAGTCATTCTGTTTGTGAGGTTAAGAGAATTTTTTTTTTTTTTTTTTTGGGGGGGGGGGGGGTGACGGAATTTGATATTATCATTTTCTTGTTAAATGTCCCGGTTATTAACAAAAGAACTCTTCAGACAACACCAAAATATCGCGACAAAGTTCATTATCACCGCTAAGCGAAAGCGCTGGTAAATGTGCCAATCTTATGTTTGGAGAGCATTCTTCAAACTAAAAATCTGAAAATATTGGCAACAACTGAACGCTCCAACATGCTGGCCAGTATTGTTGGAATATTTAAGCAACGATAAGTGCAATGGCTCCGAAGGCTTTCTCTCTTATAATAATAAACCGACTTCCCTGTTATCCATTAGCGACTATTCCAAAAAGTTCGATTCTGCATGCAATCCATTGTATCTCCTATTTATTTCAACCAAGAGGATTATGATGCTTTCCCTCAAAAGTAGGATCTTTCATGTCTATTTTATAAGAAATGTTTGCTTCCTTGATGCATCCTTTTTGCCAGACAGGTCCATCAGAACAACAATAGAACTGACGGGTCATTTTGTCTTCCCAATTTCACACAATTCCTTATTCATTACTAGGAGCGAACAACAGCCCTACATTCCTGTCACGGCGTTTTCACAGACCGATTTATTTTCAGATTGAATTTCCCGCAAATGAGACTCCCGCGGGAGCCCAATGACCAATCACAAGAAACTAACTTGACGTCATAGCGTTACTGAACTGGAACTGACTTTTCTGCGGACGAGGAGAAGACTTTAGTGTTACCTACCTCTTCCGGTTCTTGAAAAACAATGCCAGATTGCATGGCTCGGTAACCATCATGAAAATCCTCTGAAAATGAAACGCAAGATCAACTGCTGTTGGTTGAGCTTGAGGTGATAGCAGAACTAGTACGCTTTTGTTTGTTATTTATAAGCCTCTGGATGTGAAATGGTCTGTCGGGGCATTTTTGAAAGGTGTAGTTCAACATGGACGTACAGTAGGTACCGTGTCACATCATAAACCTTTGCCGTTGCAATACCCTCTGCACTCAGGTTCAAAATATATTATTTAGGCTCTCAGAGATTAGAAAGTTTACGTTTAACGAGATGTATTGTCACGCAAAGAAAAAGATTGGCACCGGATTGATGTCACAATCTACATGTAGTTTGCATTAAGATAGTTCTTTGAACATTCACTGATAAAACGAAGTTTGCGACATCAGCGATGTGCACGGTCTTGATTTTGTTCCTCTAAATTGTTACGCCGTGGGCCAAACCACAGCCAGTCGCCTTCTATTGAATCTATGGGAATTGAAGCAGTCGATGTTTACTTACCATCGTTGTCCGATGTCACTTTTTCCCATTTGCTACTTTGGACCAAAGAAGCGGCACTCTTAAAGTCACGTGGTTGTTGTTTGACAGTGTCATTGGTTGACGGATTATCTTCATGATGAAACCACGAATGTTCTTTTGTACTTGATGTAGTACTAAGTATGGAGTCCGCCGTTTTGGGTCTTGACCGCTGGGTCGTTCTGTTATTTAGCTGGATTAAGTTGCCTATATAAGAAAGAAGATTATTGGCAAATCGTAAATTCCAAGAAAAAATCTTTCAATCTTTGCGAAAATAGTAGAGTTAAGGGTTCGCGTTAACGGCAAAATTGTCTGTTTGCCACAATTGTCGCGTACGTACCAAAAACAAAGAAATAATTTAGAATAAAAGAAGATTTTCATGGTTTTGTGACTAGCGGAAGACCGTGGTTTGTGATTTGCTTAAGCTTAGTAGAGGGATCAAGAATCGTGTTTGTCGCCACTTCAGCTGCGGTTAATCTTCAATGTAAACCAGTGTGAAGTGGTATCCTGGGGCCCGTTTCTCGAAAGTCCCGAAACATTTCGGGCGTATTAATCAGTTGTTTCTTCCGGTCTTGTAAACCTGTTTATGGTGATTCCTTGTTTAAGGTGTTTTCCATTTCGCAACCCTACTTCGCATATTTTTTTGCGTCATTGGCGCGCGCATAGGCTTGCGTACATTGATAAAATGGCGGATTTTCATTGTCGCCAAGCTTAATCAGACAAGGAATGGCTATTTTCTCCTGAACGAGCCTGGTGCTTTTATTCCAAGCTTATTCAAACTCAACAATCGCAAAAACCATTCCGTTGTTAGAAACAAGTATTCTTTTGGAATACCTCGTTGCAGTTATTGTGTTTCTTGCAAATAACTAAATAGTACTAGTTGTGACGGTAGGTATGGCGCAGTGGGAGTTTAAGCAAAGACGACGGCTACGGCTACGCCAACGCCACAAAAAAAGAATACTCTTGGTTAAAAAAGGCAAAATACTCGTGCTGCGTTTCCGTGCATTTCTCTGCCGTTCTCCACAAAACAACAACGTGAAATCACCAAATTTTAGGTTTCGACGACAACGTGAGAAAATAACAATGAACCCTTCATTTTCTTTTTTGACTTTAAAAGCGTTCATACCGATCCAGTTACAGGGTAGTTTGCACGTATTGTACAAGGTGAACAAGACGGAATAATCGCCAAAGACTTACGATAGCGTTAAGTTATATTTTGGAATGATGTTTTCATTGCCGTAGCCGTCGATTTTGCTTAAACTCCATAGTGAGGGCACTCGCCTCCCACCAATGTGCCCTGGGTTCCAATCCTATGATTAGCGTCGTATGTGGGTTGAGTTTGTTGGTTCTCTACTCAGTGAGAGGTTTCCTTCCGGCTAAATCCTTTATTGACCAAGATTTTTCGGTCAAGATGGCTGGACATTGGCCTCGTTCCTTTTTTGCTTGTTTACGGTCCTCGACTTCGTCTCGGTCCATGAACACGCAAAAAAAAGAACTTAGCCGATATCCAGCCATCTTGACCTCACACTTGGTCAATAACCCATATGTCAAGCACATAATACAACTACCGCACCTCTCTCTTTTTTGGCTGTTTCTGATTTCACAGCACTTGGAGAGCTTTTTGGACGGGTTGGCTTTGGAGGAAAAAGCACCTCAAGGTCCACTTTCTTCAGGGCCTTTATGCACCATCGCATGAGAGAGCTCTCACTTTTCTGCCCGCTGGGAGGGTTAGAGATGTCAACAGCACCGTGATAAGTTGGTCTTTTCCAATCCGTTTTGTCCATAAATTGCGTAATATCATCGTTATGGAGCTCAAAAATGCCCTTATCTGCCTCCTTTTTACTTAGATTGGAAGTCTCTGTCATTTCTTTTTTCTGTCCCAAACTTCCATTCACGGACCAACCATGTTTTTGCGATGTATTTTCCCGCCTGTTTCGGGCTAGCGCAAAAATCGTCACCGGAGTTACTTTCATAGAATTCTTAGAAATTTCACTCGGCGAATTGTTACGCCTTCTGCCATTGTAAACCGGTAATACGCTTTCTTTAAGCGTTACACTGCTGTTGTACACTCTTGAAAAGGGTGAATTTCTGCGAGTTGCTAAATGTAGTAGGTTTCAATGCCGCCGTCGATTATCACCACCGGACGCCTTCACTTTCTTTTGCCCTTGTTCACCTCCCTTGTCATGAAGCAAAGACGATAAACGCGTTTTCCCACATGAAGTCCCAGCTTCATCGATTCTTTCAACCTCGTCATGTTCGTCGAAGGCCTTCATTACGTCCGCCCTTTCCGAGACTTTACCTTGTCCGTGTTGCAGCTCCTCAAATACTGGGCCCGTGTAACTCACCATAGAATTATCTATGTCTGGAAGCTCTTCACTTCTCTGTGTTTTTAAAGTTTCTCCATTATTGCCGTTTGTACCATCGAATGCAGAATTTTGATCTTCATTCTGAATTTCCTCCTCAGTATTCCATACTATTGTCTTGCCACCTAATGGGGTCTTGGCTTTGTTACCCTCGGTGGCTTTGTGAGTCGACAGCGCAGGTGTTTCTTCCTGTGGACCTCCTTCATCTACGGAAAAGATGGAACACTAAAGTCACCCAAGCGAGTAATGTGAGAAATACATGAAAGATAGTATGCATCGTCAAATGGGAACTCGGAGAAATCCGAGCCCCAGATGGGATTTAAACCCACCACTCTCCGTGATATAGTCCGGATGTTCTAACTACTGAGATAGTGGTGAGCAAGGGTGAAATGTGGGTATAATCTTACTATCATACTATAATACTATAACTCTTTATATAATAACCCAACTTATCATCGCATTTTGATTGGTTCTTGCCTGTGATCGATAAGAGGACCGACGCACGATTGACGTCACCAACAGCTTTCATGCAAATAAGGTATAATTCTTTATTATATAAAACAAATAGGCTCCATATTGCCGTGCGTCTTTTCAGTAATAGATCACAGAAAACGTCAAAATCTTGTAAGAACATCAGTGACACACTCGGCTATCGACTCGTGTGCCCCTTTTTTGTTGTTACCACATTTGGACGTCATCTGTGATCTATATATTACGGAACAGACGCACAGCAACATGCAATTTATTTGTTAAATAATACTAAAGTCAAACGATAATTCTTACAAATGTCGCTTTTACTGTGAACCTAAAGCCGGTTACACACAAGGAAGTTTTCCTTGACAAGTTTTATTTACTGGAGAGTAAAAAAAAAAGCTTTCCTTGTTTAGTGCTCTTGTTCATATGCTAGCATGACAAGTAGCAGAACTTGCTGGTCTGTACGGGTCGCCAAGGAAAACTTGTCAGGAAACTGGAGAAATTGCGGGGCTCTCAGTGGTCTTGTTCTCATGCTTGCTACATTACTCTTCCCCTGTTACCCCTACGCTCAAGAGAAAGCTAGCCTGCGTAGGATGTGTTTCCGTGCGAGGAATATGAAAGATTTTTGTCTCGCCCATTTTTCGCGTGGTCGAAACATCAAAAAATCTTTCATGTTTTCCTACGGAAACGCTGGCTATGTAGGCTAAGAGAAACCTTGTGGAGTACCAAAATAGATTGCTAGAGGGATCGAAACAAGAAACCTCTTAAGAGCTGAATTTCCTAATTTAGATATTGCTGCACTAAAAGGTAAAAGACTGTATATCTTTATGATTAAGCTTGGAATCGTTACTAAAAAATGTACTCTTGAAAAATGTCTTGTTTTTCTTTTTTGACGCCACGCGTTTTCGGTTTTCATTGTCCTCTGCGTACTTGTATCGCTGGCTTCAGTGAAAACTTGTCAAAGCAAACTCGTTTATTTGTTCACACGAGCAAATAGAACTTGTCAACGCAAAACTCGTCAAAGGAAACTTGTGGCATACAAACGACCCAACGAAAATTGTCCATGACACTTGCCGAGGAAAACTGCAGTACACTGTAGCTCGTGCGTAACCTGCTTAACGGTGGTCCGTGTTGCTTTTTCGTTACTGAAGTTTTTAATCATTGTGCATAGATTTCTGGTGTATTATTTTACCCACTTGTAATGCACAGCCATCGTTTTGGGGTTTGCACAACGCAATGTCCCCTCCTACCCACTCGAAATCGGGAAATGGAATCTTACGCATGAAAGGAAGCATAGTAACAACAACAAAAAATGCTCGGGGACGAATCTTTAACTCTGGAATCTTCGACCAGAGAAGTGGAGACACCTTGGTAGGATCTTTCGCTGTTCCAGCATCAGTTGCCTTTGTTTGGTTCTCTTTCGTTTGCGCATGCACTCCGTTCTGT
>NW_027179744.1:145000-155000 GCF_036669935.1 Montipora foliosa
GGCCATTCTACCCAGTGCGTGCAGAGCCAAAGAATTCGTAGCGTTCTCAAAATAAAAAGATACGCGCAAACGTTGAGTCATACGGCTTGTATGGGCTACTGACAGATATGATTATTTCTGTGTTGTCCCACTCAAAGAAAAATGAATATAAAGAGTTCTCCCGTAACGCCAACCTGAGTTCCTGCCATTAAGAATTGCGTAGCATCAGGACAAACCTGACCCTCAACGCACTGCATTATGATTGGAGAATACAACATCCCCAAGCACATGATCTTCACTTTCTCTTTGCGAGCCAGCGTAGAAGAATCTCTACTACTAGACTCTCGATTTAGATTTGAACTGGGTCTGGAGTCGCCAGGTAGATGGCTTGGAGATCTAAAGAAAGAGTCACAAACGATAGAGATATTAAAAAATTTTGGTAAATTCCAAAAACTCGCAACATTGCGTCCTTACAGTATGTCAATAGAGACCAAAATATGTTATATTCCTTTTAACAAAACCATATTCAGAACCCCGCAAACGAGGAAACAAGTGTTTCCTGGGGCCGCAAACGGAGACAAATTTGCTTCGGACACAATGTTTCCCCGTTTGTAGGGGCCTTTAGCTCCTTCAAGGCAATCATTGTGATTTATAGATGAGGATGGAGTCACCATAAGGATAAGACGTGCTCAAAGCATTGCCTAAGGTAAATGTGGATCATTTCTCACTGTGATAGGTAAGAATACAGAAAACCTATAGACAAAAAAAAGACCGCTCCTAACACTACTTTGGTAGGCACGGTTTTCCCTTTGTGACTAGGCCAGGAATTCAAACCAGAGCAAGGGTTGGAATTATTTCCTCAGAGAATCTTAGCATTCAAACTTCTAATTCAGTCAGTGTAAATACAAAAGCTGCTTTTACCTGTTTCCATCGCTGACCCAAGGTGAGCTCGCTCTAGATTTTGGTGCAGCCTCCTGAGACTGTTGACGATGAATGTCTTCAATAAAATCTAACTTCCAGGATTCAACTCGTGTGGCTGGGTTTGTCCTAACAAGAAAACAATGATAACTTATCGAGGCAGGCAATGCCATATTTAAGGCACATGCACTATCTTCTTCAGTAATAACAATTATCACTTGTCTGTATGTCTTTCATACAATTAAAAAGACTAACGAGAACGTCACACATTTGCATATTTAGTAGGCAAAAACAATAGCTTTACACGCCATGCACGTACGTTTTTCATTTTTGTCCATTTCTTTGCCGTCGTCTGCAAAACAGCAACGTGAAATAGCCAAATTTGAGGTTTTGTAAAGTAGGTCAGCAATTGAAGATTTTTTTTTTCATTTTCTGCCCTAAATTAAGCGCCGTTCCGACCAGTAACATTTTTGAGGAACTACCACACCTTTGTCATACTAAAAAGGTTGGAATAGACACGGCGTGATTACAATAACGCAAATTTATATTTTGAGAAGGCGTTCTCGCTGCTGTCGCCGTCATCATTGCTTGAGTTCCCTTTTAAGATCTACGACGGCAACGTCACCTTAAAATATAACTTTACACTATCATAAGTCTGGCGATTATTCCATGTCGATTACGTCGTACAATGTAGGCGCAGAATCCTACAAACAAATTGGTACGCTCGGTTTCTAAGTAAAAATCGACAATAACAGGTTCAAATTTGTACGTCCACGTTGTCGTCAAAACCTCGAATTTGGGAATTTCACGTCGTTGTTACGCACAATAGGGAGTTTAAGATCTACGACGCCAACGTCGACGAAAACGTCACCTCAAAATATAACGTTGCACTATCGTAAGTTTCTCGCGGTTTAGCCATCTCATTCGCATCTTACAAATGTGGCCGAAGTATCCTAAAAATAAATTGGTACGAGCGGTTTCAGAGCAAAAATAGAGAACGAAAGATTCACATTTGAATGCTCACGTTGTCGTCAAAACCTCAAATTTGGTG
This sequence comes from Montipora foliosa, assembly GCF_036669935.1. NCBI lineage: Eukaryota > Metazoa > Cnidaria > Anthozoa > Scleractinia > Acroporidae > Montipora > Montipora foliosa. The sequence goes on from NW_027179744.1 coordinate 146,949, forward strand.
ATTTCACGTCACTGTTGTGCAGAGAACCGCACGTTTATGTGCTAAAATGCGTGCTGCACGTGCAGCACGATTATTTTCCTCTTTTAACCAATGATATTGTTGTTTCGTGGCGTTCTCGTCGACCACCGCGTCGTAGATCTTAAAGTTTCCTAATATCGCAAGAACTCGTGCTCAGATGGGTGCTGCATGTGCAGCACACGAGCAGCACGATTTTACTTTTAACCAATGACATAACTTTTTTGAGGCGTTGCCCTTTCCGTTCCCGTGGTCGTTTAACATCTTTATTATTCAACACATTGTGACAATGTCCAAATATGGTTATAGCGCCCTCAATATTCGTCGTGCATCCTCAACAGATATCTAGCGATAAGCGTAATTTTGTGTGTCGCGGACAAAAATGGTACTTTTTCCTGCTTTTTTTTTCCTCAATAAACGTAGAAAATTGTGCCTTGTTATCAATTTGTTGAATAATAAAACAACTATCCTGGTCAATTTTGCGGAATATCAGAGTTAACTGAATAGAGTGTAGTGTAACATGAAGAGTGCTAGATTTCTATCCCATATGAACCATGTGAGTGTTAGCCCTACTGTTGGAAATGGGCCCACACAAGGACAGAGAAAAACTCTGACCAGGGTGGGAATTGAACCCACGACCTTCGGGTTAGATCTCCGCCGCTCTACCGACTGAGCTACAAGGTTAGATGGGAGCAAGGAAAGGTTACGTTTATGCAAACGTTGGCCGTGTAGCATATAAATTTTAAACAGAGTTAACTGAATATAGTGTGGAAATCTTAGCCGAAGGTCGTGGGTTCAAGTCCCCATAGCTTTACAGGCTCGAAAAGCCATTTGAAAAACTGACATTCGCTTTTTTTAAAAGCTGATCTTTTAATGCGTTTTCAAGACAACTAAACCACGAAATGTATATAATTGAAGCGCAGGTTGTTACTAGAGACAAGAGAGAAGGTCGAGTCCTTTCACAGGAAAACGTGAGCGCAACAAAATGACCTGCTCCCAACTAAGTGGCTTTATTGCTCAGTTGTTAGATAATTTCACCGGTCATGGGTTTGAATCCCATTAAAACCACCTGAATTTTTAATGGTAGTGGTGATCCAGTTTACTCTAAAACACTGCAGCCTTAAAGATCTAAGAGCTAACCTGAATTTCAGGTGAGGAGTCGTTGTTGAATGACTAAACTGGAAAAGATGGCCTACGAACATTCGGTAAACCACCTTCTTTTGGGCTGTTGCAAGCGACAACGCGTTCATATGTACCATTAATTTACAAAATGTATCAAGTCCGCAAGACAGCAAATTCACAATGTATACAGTACCTGGATACCCAAGATAACTTAGAGCTAACCTATTTCACAATTCTTGCAATAAATAAACCTGAACGGACATTTTAAAAAGGAATCATTCTCCCCCAAAAATGCCCTTTGGCAAAATTTCACCTGGTATAATAGACCCAGATCTCTTGCTCGCCAATCAACAAGTACATCATGTTAAATTCCCTGTTGTATGTCACATCTTTTACCATGTTTAAATGCGAGATGGCAGGAGGAGGAAGAACTGTGGAGAGATTCTGGCGCTTTTTTTGCGAGATCAGACGAACACTGTAAAAATAACAATATGATATAATAGTTTTGAAATTTACTGGCCCGAAAAAAAATAAATTTAAGGTACACATTTCAAGCCTCCAACTCGCTAGATTAAGAGTGCAGCGTTTTAACTATTAAAGGCGCGGGCAAGCAGCTTCAACATTACCTTGATTTTGTTGAGTGATGTTGAACGATGTTGAATGCTGGGGTGGGCAAACAGTTTCAGCACATCATTATTTGATTCAACAGACCTTCACGAGCGACCGGGTATAAAGTCCCAGTCTGCAGCCGCGCTTGTTACTATGGATACGGACTTGTTACTATGGATACTGAACTGGATGTACGTCATTGAGAGACCGGTTAGTTTGCAGGGGGGCAAACGACTTCAACTTCTTTCAACATTCGAAATAACAAAAGAAATGTTAAACGATTGTTGAAGCAAAGTTTAAACGCTTTTAAACTCGTTCCACATCGATTAAACTTCGATTCAACTTGTTTCAACACGATGGAAAGGAGGGGTCAAACGATCTCAACATCGCTGTTCCACAAAATCGAACGGATGTTGAAGGAAATGTAGAAGCTGTTTGCTCGTGCCTTAACTGTGCAAAAGACGATTTTCAAAGCCTGAACGCCGCAAAGTAAGTCGTCTACAAAGAGTATAGTGGCAAGTCAAACTTCTTTAGAAAACGGAGTGTCACTTTTTAATTGCCAAGGCACACCTTTTTCGCTAAGACCCAGCCAGATCGGAAATGAAAACAAATCGAAAAGGATGGCAAAAGACTAAGCCTGGTATTACGCATGTGTTTCAGTACAAAAAAGACACGTGATCTGCTTCGCACGGAAGCCAATTACTGGTCAATGTTCTGGAGAGCCTCGAATTTAACTTGCATGTCCACACTAGAAGCGTAACCAAAAGAAGTTTTTTTTTTGTAAATTATGCAAAATTTTGGTGGACTTTGGTGACTGACCATAAGTGGAAATCTTCCCAAAAACTACTTTTGAAAAAAATAATCAATTTGATAATAAAAAAAAACAAACTATCTTTCTGTGATTCCATATGAAGGACAGAAAAAATAGTAGTTTACGAACCTGCTATCATTACCAATTGCCATGACACGTGTGGATTTCCCTCTGCACGTGACCAAAGAGAGTGACGTGACAGAACAGCGTGACAAAGCCCAGAAATCGCACAAATGATTCAGAGAGAATACCTCAATGACGCGATTAGAGCAGCAGTAAATGCAACCTCGTTCCCAGGGTCTCTCTTCTCTGCCTCCATTGTCGTTGAGAAAAGACCCTGGTTCACTCTGGTCACGTGACACTCGTCGACAAACATTTTCCCACTAGGGTAGTGTTTTCGTTATATTTTGATCCGCAACTGGGCTAAAGAGTATTCGTTTGACAAGGCATTTTTTAAATATTAAGTAATCTTTATCTTACAATGCAAGTATCAAAAAGGTCAAAGGAGCGGTTGTTATATTCCCACAGAAGATGAATTCCTACAAAAGCGGTCAACCTAAATACACGAGCTTTCGTGATCGACAAGGCAATTTCAAAAGTTCAATGTCGAGCGGCGATGGACGTTCGCAAAAAAAATTGATTTCGTTAGTAGCTAAAGTTGCTTCTCCAGAACAAACACTAACATAAAAGAATACACCTAACACTACGTTTGCTTGATAAAAATATCTCTTTTATTTTACCGTGGCTAAAACTAAGCACGCTATTGAAGCGCTGTGGAGTGGTAAAAAAATATCTTAACGACATCGACAATTTTACACGAAGTAAATATCGTACGTCAAAACTGTCAAATCGCTGTTCAAAATTGCGACTTCAGGAATCACGTTGTTTAACATTCGAAAGAAAAACGAAAATCACGGAACAAAATAAAATACCTGCACATGTTAATACAGTTTGATTTGATGATTTGAGGTCGATACGTGACATCAGAACCGTTAAATAACAACGCACCGGCTGATCGCTGAACATGTTTGTTTCCCATGGATAAACGTTTCGCTTGTTTTCTTGCACAAACAAATCTTCTTTCCTTTAAAATTGTCACAAACTATTAGCCTTCTTCGTTGATCCGGACCTTCACACGGGTGAAAACCTGAAGGTTCCTTGAATAACGCGAGGATATTTTCTGTGGCGTCCGATCGATTTGATCTCAACATTTTGCCGTTCACGTCGAATTCCCTATGTGTAGTACATAAAATAATGCCGTCAAACGTTTTGTCGATGGTCATCTGGCCGCAAAATCAATTGCGTGCTGATTCACTTCTTTGCAATGTCGACAAGGCCTACATTGCCACCCATCCCCTACCACACATTTGGTGAACCTTCCAGATTCTGGCAGACACGTGACCAGAGTAAACCAGGGTCTTTTCTCAACGACAATGGAGGCAGAGAAGAGAGACCCTGGGAACGAGGTTGCAGTAAATGTGCTTTACTGACACAATATTCATCCAGTAAATTCCTTCAGAAAACACAGGCAAGCTAAAACTCACACAAAAAAAATATGAAGTATCAAGCAGGTGTTTTGGATAGCTACCACCAGTTCTCCAAGCCACAAGTTCTCAAGAGACGTTTCGCCCAAGTGAAACAAACACAGAAACCTATATCAGCCAACATGATATAAATTGACTGTAGGCTTTTAACAATATTTTCACCAGTTTCTTCTTTTCACAAACAAAGATCACAGAAATGGCACCATCTATGGCTTGTCTAGGGAGGGAAATAAAAGCAAACCACTCAAGGACGTAGTTTCTTATGAAGTTTGGGACTGCTCTTCTTGAACCTATCTACTTCGGAATCGGTTGATTCGACACCCCCTGACGTCAGGTTGATTTTCTTTGCTCTTCTTCACATAGAAAATTATAATCAGCTGTTTCGACTCCTTTTTACTTTTCAATGCTTTTGCACAAAGGTCACGTGTGAGAGGAGAGCAAATGCGCTCTAGTACCTTTAAGCTTTCGGTCGAAATAAAGGGAACTCTGCACTCTCGATTTTTCAAAGGCAAGATGCAATAAAATTTGACTAGAGGTCCTTTAGGAGGTATTATCAACTTGGGCAAGCAAATTAGGGCTTGGACACGAGGGATCCGGTTTTGACGCACTGATCGTGACAACCTGGCCCCAGTTCTTCATTGGCCGGATAACTTTATCCGGTGGATAAGTCACCATCTGACAGTTTCAATCAGCATTGTCAATCTGTGCAAAGATTTCAGTGTTTGTCCTCGTAACCGCAAATATGCACACTCTAAGCATATCTAAGTAAGGACAAAACGTTTGGCCAACGTTTACTGGATAGTGACTTACCCATGGGACCCTAAGGGGTCTATGGTGTCCCACAGCATTTACGAACAATCACTATGAGAGAACCTACGCTTTACGTATACCGTCGTAATCATTCATTACTCTAAATCTGAGATGACGAGAAAGTCAAATTTTTCATACGTGATTACAAAGTAGCATGTATTTCCTCCACAGTCATTTAAAGACCCTGAAGGTTGGTCCGACGAAATCCCATCCACAACTTCCCGCGCGGTAGTCAAATACTCCGCCTACTAAGCTAATGAGTAATCCTTTCTTATAGAAAAAGAAAACTGTCTTCTTAGGTTTAGGTTAAGTGTATAACCTGTAGATTTCCTCCATGAGGTCAAGGGAGTTGACTTTCACAACGCCATCCAATGCTGCTGTAATAACAAGTGCTGATGTCTCTGGGTGAAGCATGATTTTTGTTATCGCCTGGTGGTGAAAAATCATTTAATAGAATGTGCAATAATAAGTTGGATAGATGTTCGAACTATAATAGAAATGGATTTTTGGGAGTAAGCCTGGGTCCTATCTTTTTCCTCGATGGGAATCAGTTCGTGCCTAGATGTGTAAATACACAAACAACAACAAAAGCAGTCGATCTTTCTTTCCAAATACCTAATTAGGAGTTATGATAATAAAAATTGGACAAAAAAATTGAACTGGTTTGAAAAATTTTAAACCAACAAAAAAATTGAGCTGCGACAGATATAACGGACAAGACAAGTTAATCCTTTGCCTTGACTTTCCTAAAGAAACGTTGGGTAGCTGGATGAACGTGTTTCCAGATGTAGATCGTGCAAAGTTGAGGGAGTCGACTTTTCTTCCAAGACGATGTTAAACCAAAGTGACCAAGTTCATGCATTTCAAGTGACATTAAATTAGCGATAGCATACAGTAAAATAATGTTTGTTTTTTTACAAGCATTGATAACGGTTTTTACCAGTTCTCGTTTACTTAAAAGATTATTCCCGCCACTGATCTTTTTCCGAAATATCTTCTCTTGTATTAATGCACTTCAACTGTTTAATTTTCTTGCTAGCAGTCTCCCTTTCCCTTAATATTTTACGTCATGTTTGTGCTCTCCTCTGACTGCGCCAACATTGTCAAAGACGTCCAAAAACCTTCTGCTTGTCATTATGCAAATGCCATTTTCATATAAACAAGGATCAGTTATTTTAGAAACCAGTTTGTCTCAGCTACGATCAGTAAAGTGATAAGATCAAAGTAAATTTACAGCCATTTCCCCATTTGCTTATTAATTAGCTTCAAGCTTAAATGGTAATAGAGTTAATGTTGTACCTTTGAATGCCCGGTAAAGGTATGAACTTTTCCTCCACTTTTCGATCGGCTCCAAACATTTACTAAAGGTTAGAATGACAAAGAAAACAATGCTCATTTTCCAAGCCTTTAAAGTGATATTCATTTCCCCTAATGTCATTAATGTCTCCATACCTCTGCTCAAACCTGACGAGCGGAAGAGGCGGCCGAAATTAAGGCTACCCGATATAAAGCATCGTCTGAAAATCGAACCTACGACACATTGGTGGAAGGCGAGTGCTCTCATCACTGCTTCAACCCCCCACCACCCCTTTACCCTCCCCGTCGTTTAGAGGACTCAGACCCCAATTAGGAGGGGTCAAAATCCACAGGAACACCGAACATTTTTTTTCAACATATGATTTTCAGATTATTGGAATTGCGGATTTGAAACTTCTTTGTGAGGGAAAGATAACCGTCAGTGGAACAGCTTAAGCAGTTTTAAAAAAAACCCTGCAAGCAGAAGTCTCTTTTTCTTTTGCGTTCGCTGGGCTGACGAGTACAGGAAAAGAGACCTCTGCCACGCGTCAAAACTAATTGTATTGAGCATGCGCAGCGGTTACTTAGCAACCAAATCCTCACGTGATACTTCATGTTGTGTGGGCTCACTTAACAACAGCGGAATTACTGTAAACTCGGGAATGGGTAGGACGTAGCGGGCTCAAGTCACAGTCAGCAAACATATCATGGGGCATGCGGTTTAAAGAGTGCCGTCCAAGGTTGTGGATGACGGTTGGATCAAAGTGAGTCTCGACCCATGACAGAGGCCACTTTTCCTGTACTCGCCCAGCGAACGCAAAAAGAAAAGAGAGCTCTGCTAGCAGGGAAAAAATCCGGGCTCAAAATCACTGTCAGTCTCAGTTTTTTACGGGTTCCTTTTTAGCTACTTCAGTTGCTCCAATAACTGAGCTGTCTTTTCCCTTTGAAAAGAATACATTGTTCTAAAACCAAACATACCATCACAATCTGTTCCAACAGTTACTATAAAGTTACAGGCTTTGGAGTAAACACATCCTGTCACAGGACCTCTGTGTGCACTGCAAACACAACAAAGTAGAAAGATCTTTAACATTCAACAGTACAGTCATCCATCTCTAAAAATTAGCAGGAATCTCTCAAACGAGTACACCAAAGCAACCACAATGTCGCCAGTTGGAAGAAAGACTCTGCAAGAGGCTCCATTTGACGTTGATTCTGGAATATCTGTAAACTTATAAGCCTTATTCAGCCTAACTTTATGATAACGATCAAGCATTTGAAAGCGTGCTTTGTATATGACCCCTTTTTGATTGGTTTTTGCAACACCAAGACCGATTCCATGTTCCTTGCTCTGAGAACAATGTTCTATGAACAAGTCGTGCTGCCAAATCGTAGCGTGTAAACCCGCCTTAAAGGCCAGTTTGCACGCTACGATCTGTTGGCATGTAAACCGGTCTTAAAACAGGTGATTTTAGTTTCATGAAACAACTCGACAAAAGGTCACACTGCCCCTGTGAAACGATATATTTTCGAGTTCCCTTGCAGAGAAACCCAACCATTTTTTTTTGGTTTATCCTGTGATATAAAAATACCTCCAAAGTACAGTGTAACAGGCTTACTCTGTTATCTGGAAAAGAAGATTTCCTTCCATATCGTAGGCCACAACATTTCGCTCAGACAAACAGTAAAGACGCTGAAAAATTAAATTGAATAATCCACAAGTCGGTTAAAATAAATTCCACATGGCGAAGTTTGCTATTTTGCACATAATGCCGGCTTTTACCAATCTCACATCCAACAACTGTAAATGGAAAAATTGTCTTATTAAATTACATTAAACTTTGA
>NW_027179744.1:160000-165000 GCF_036669935.1 Montipora foliosa
TAAGGTGTGACTAGAGATATTCCCGGTAAAAGTGGCACAGCGAATACTGAACCCCGACGTTTCGACTTCTTCGTTTACCAAAGTGCTTTTCTTTGTCGACGAAACAGTGCTTGTTTTTTCCACCATCAAGTGTTATTTTCTCTGGACTAAGACATCAAAAGTCTCTGTATTGTTAATGTGTTATTTTCATACCGTCTGGACATTTTTTTGTCTTTTCTCCTCTTGAAATGTGAACTACAACCGTGCATATTTGACGCGCAACTGAAATTTTCTTACCCCAAATCAGACAATGGCGTCAGTGTTCACGTTACTTTCGGTCAAATCTCAGCAAATATGTCTTGGTCCAGCGATCGCCATTAGTATGGAAAGCACATACTTGTGAAGAATCGAACTGCTTTGAAAGTTTTCCTTCAAAAGTGGCAGGGCGCACGAAAATGCCCTGTGAAAGTAAACCTAATTTCCATCGAAACTTGGCACTTTGAGATGCGATGATTCAACTCTATCCAGTTGCAATACATTCTTAAATGCAATGTACTGCAAGTAAGACTCTTGCTTTTATTGCAACAAATAGTAGTCCCAGCTATTAAAAATTATACTTAATTACATAAAAAATGTTTAGTTAGTGTAGTAATATTTACAAATAAAAATGCCTGCTTACCACAACTTTGCACTGCACTTTTCGATTTGATAAATTTCTTACTTTAAATTTGAGGGAAACTGTAGTAATTGAAATTTTAAAGATATTTACAAACTGTATAGTAAAATTTACATGACAAGTAATTATTGTAAAATATAATTTTGTTCATGATGATTTACATGATAAGTAATTATACATTATATTTGTAAATAATGTATACCAGTATTTTAAAATTTTCATTCCCTTGTGTGGCTGCCTTGCATGGGTGTGTGTGCATCTTTCTGCTTTTGGAATCCCATTTAATAAATAATACAAATATAACAATTCTTTAAACTTTGTATGGTGAATTATTTTACCTTTGTCTGCACATTCAAGTTTTATGAGACATGTGACTGTGTGCAAGGAATGGCAGCAAAAATAAACAAAAACCAGGTCAATTAAACTTTTTGACACACAAAACAGCCATAATATTCAGGTATACCTTCTCTTCAATTTCTTCTGCAAGTTTTTTGCAGTTACTATAAGTTGCCATACACCAAGAATGAAGTAAAAAAAAAAATTAATGTTGGAACACAAAGTGGTGTGTGATGTTCCATCATCCTAAATCAATGTATATTAATTTCTTAACACTGTTGGAATCAATATTAAAATAAATTTTATTGGGACACATTAGTTATTAAATACTGGCTCAATTACTGATACGGTAATATTATTGATGTACTATATTTAATAATCCCCTTTCACCCCTAAACCGGCCAAAACCGGCCATACTTAGTATTTAACTCATCAATAGGGAACCCCCAGGGGTCAATGGGTTAATTAATAAACTAAAAACATTTAAGACTGCAATGGCTGCACATTTTGTACATTTTCATCCTGATTTAGATAAATTTACATTATTCTCCGCAGTGAAATAGTAACTTACCACAAAAGTGAGCAATGAATATGAATGAGCATGAAATGCTCACATCAAAATTAATAAGTAGTTAATATTGTGTCAGAGTTCTATCACAAAGTCTGCTTTGCCTTTAATTGCCCTTTTAGTTTTAAACATTGCACAGAAGACAAGACCTGCTTTATGTATTTCCAGACATCCCAATTTTAATTGTACATTTAATGTGGTGTAATTTACATCTACAAATGGTCAAGTGAAATTTTTACCTCCCCAAAGAGAACTCATTCAGAAAATTTCATTTCAGTACAACCTACAAGTCTGATGGCAGTGAGCACATCATTCCTCACTATTCTATAGATTTCCTAAGAACATCAACATCACTTTTGAGGAATTCGCTGGTAGCATAAATGATGAAAACAATGAATAATTACTATGGCTAGCCTTAATGGAGTTACCATAGATCAAGGACAGAATTATCCTATAAAGTAATAAACTGGAGCTTCATTATTGACTCATTGTAGCATATATTATCAAGCATGCCTTCATGATCAGTTGATGTATCTAAGAATAATGTTTTGGTTCCGTTAAATGAAAGTTCTTGAAATTTTTAAGCTAGTGTATCTTGAGAGTGTTTGCACATGAGATAAATGCAGTGAACCAGGTAGGCCTCAGACACATACACAAAATAGAGGTGGCGCGGCTGGTATTAAATTTCTGTCGACATATCTGTTGAGATGAGATGTTCTTTCAAAGGACTGAGGACATCTCATAACTCTAAACGATCAATGCAAGAAAGTGAATGAAGTGACATACTTCCTTCCAGCGCTGCATTCAAGTTGGATAAATCGAAGCCTGCGAGCTCGAGGAATATATTTCGCAACCACGTTAGATAGTACTCCCTTCCCAACAAAGGAATCTGGCCTTTGCTCGGGTCTTTTCGCACTTTGAGCATTTGTTCCGATGCATTCACTTAAATGGAGAAATAAAGCTAAAAAGTATAAAAGCTGACTCGAACCAACTTCACAGGCGTTGCTTCCCGAGCAGACTAAAAGGGATGCTTACAAAAAGCGTAACGAAAGAAAACTTTCCGCCGACTAAAATGCCCCTTGCAGAATCTTTCCCTGTCACTTAAAGTTTAAATGACCACCTTCAACTGGCAGAAGCTATATAGAACGATCGAAGAAGCATAGGTTGAAATCACCGCTTCAAAAGCCATCTTTGTTTACATCACAGCGCGCGGTTGGAAAACTGGATACTACGATTTTCAACAGCCAATCAGACAAAAGTCTCCTTTGTTCCTCTCCTCAAAAACCAACCTATGATTTCAATGTTCAGGGTCCCCAATTTAATGTTGCCCCAGGCCTACTGAAGACTTGGCACTTAAATGAAGTTCACTATTAATTTTCCTGTGATTCAGATTTGTCCAAACTCAAACTACTGTAAGTTCACCTTCATCCCCCCAGTTCCCCGTGTAATAAGCTCATCTTTCACATGATTAAAGACCATACACAGCACAGAATGCATGTCAGCTGATACCGAAAACACCTCGTGAAAATTCAGGTTAAAGACCTGCAAAAGGACAACTTGAAATAAGAACACTTAAGGTTGCAAATTACACGTAAAATGGAATATGAATTTCATTAAAAAGAGGGTTAAAATATGTGGGATAAAAAGACTAAAAGATGTAAAACAAATTTTAAATAGAAACTGCAGCCATAGTGGTCACGATCTGCAGGAAATAAAAGATTGACGGAGTATGAATTAAGGGGTAAAGAAACGTGTGTAAACTTTTGTAGATACTAGTTCTGGGGGTGTTGGGCAGATAATCTGAACTTTACTGATATTGCCTTTGAAACTTTTCACAACTGATTCACTTCTCTTAATGAAACAGCAAACAAAAAGGAAGCAATATTCAAAGACAATAGTCTGTTAACATTTCCCTACAGTTTTCCATGTGTTTGGCTCGCTCAAACCTCCTTGCTTAAATAAGCTTAGGGGAACCTGGAGAGATTAGAGTTGGTGAATGCTCTTTTTCAGCTCTGAGGCACCTCAAATTGTGGAACCGTTCTACAATGAACGAGGAACACTTGAGTGGCCTAGGGATGCTGCTCATTCATCATGGAATGACATCTGTTCTATTCTATTCTTCATTGCCCCCATGGGGAGTGGTTAGTTAAGTATGTACAGTATGTAACTATGAATAATAGATGAAACATTACAATTATTACAGCACATCAATAATAAATTATTGCAGTTTGCAGACAGGACAGGACATCTTTTCATGGTTTACCTTCAATGCATATTCCTTTGACAATGCAAAATAGACATTGAATTTCCTTGAGAATATGATAAGGCGTAGAACATTGAACTGGTAAGATGGATAATTGAGATGCCTCGTCACTTAAAAACAATAAAAATAATTATAAATCGTGTAAATTATAAATCTTATGCCTGTTAGCTATTACCTAAAATAATGTGTGCGCTCAGGCATAGAGGCAATACATGTAATAAAAAATATATACATTGTATAGTTCCATAGTCAAAGACTGAGTGAAATGAGTTAACTTTTTACTTTGACAGTCCTCAGTTGTTCAAACGATGGATACATGTAATAATAATTATCTTCTGGATAAATCGCTGTCCAGTGGATAAGTCATAGCAAAACCAATTGTACTATCCAACAGTTAGTGATTTCTCCGGATAGCGTTTTCCAACTTTTGATCAACTGAGGCCTGAGACCTAATGCATTCTTGAATAACAGCTATTCACCTACATTAATTTCCTTAACAGCTATTACCCAACTAGATCCAACCCTTGAAGCATTTCATCCCCAACTGAAATCTCCAATTAATAACAATATTTATAAGTCAACATGACAGAAATTCAAAAAGGCATAAGATATAAAAAAAATAGAGAATGCCATCAGCAATCAATCCTGTAATCACCTGTGTTGTAAACACTTTCATAGGACCAACTTGTAATGTCTCTGGAGTCAAGAAACACAAACTGCCTGAATCTGGAATTATATGTCACTAGAAGAGAAAGGTAATTAATCAACAACAGCATTCATTAAACTGATTCCATTTTTATGACAACAACAACAACAATGGTAATAACAATATTATAAAATGATACTAACAATCAAGAAATAATAGCAAAAATAGGTCGTCTAAATCTACTGGCTGTGGATAGCTGGAAGTTTATCCAACTATTACAGTGAGGACACTCGAACCATGAACACTTGATATTTGTTTGTACATTTTTTTAGTGACTACAGAATGTGGGCTTGTCCTTTTGACAAGAGTATTTAAATTTTTTACACTTACAAAATGCTATACATGTAACACTATACATCATAAGAGCCTTTATTTCTTAGTCGTCGAAAAAAACAATGTACACAGAAATGTCAAGTGTTCACGGTTCAAGTGTCCTTACTGTAAAGGCAGACTACTGTGGATAATAACTAAT
>NW_027179744.1:187500-195000 GCF_036669935.1 Montipora foliosa
AGTCTACCAATAAATCGGCCTGTGAAAACGCTGTGACAGGAATATAGGGCTGATGTTCTTTGCTTCTTCTTGTCACGGTCTCCTGTCCTGAGTCAATATGTATGTAATTCCTGACACAAGCAAAAAAATTCGAAGTTTTCAGCCGGGGTTGTTTACAGCGATAGTCATCAGTGATCGGTACCATGCATGTGTGACCAGTTTCAAAGAGCTTGCGAAAATGGCAGTGATGACATTATGAACATTTGGAGCAGGCTGATTATCCACAAACGGTTTTTGCACCGAACAGAACATGCAAGAAAAAACCAACAAACCAAAAGTAGTTGTTTCCTTCTTATCTCCTATATCTACTACTCGATGTTGGATAAAGGTTTAAAGATTTTTTTCAGTTTTTATTGGAGATTTGACGTTTTTTCCCGGACGTTTTCATATCTGCGCCTATACATAGAGTCATCAATCTCTGAACAACTGTCTAGTTGCGCAACTTTTGACTCCCATATAACATCATTTTTTTGCGTTTCCAGAACACAAGTTGAAAATTAGGCGTGCATTGCGTGCGTGAATTTATTGTCAATAAATTACCTAAATGTCTGCGAAAGAAGTCTCCGTACACTTTTAATTAAATTGGATAGACTTGCCGTCGTTTAAAACACGCTCGGTGATAGCATTCTAAACACTTCAGACATACGGTTCATTGCTGAGTTTTTTTTTCTGTTTAAATTAACCATTCAAGGTTTGGTTTCCTTTGATAGATCTACCAATGCCTGTGGCAGGTGTTGAAGTCATCGAGAGCAAATGCACCGAGGAACAATTTCAGGCTAAAGATAAAATGTGTACACACACATTTCTGCAGAAAGTGATGAAACAGGGTGCAAATTGCAGGTAAGCGGTATCGCAAGAATGCACACAACATTCGTCAGTATAATATTACAATCAGGAGCAGGTTTTTCCTAGGGCGAAAACTGAAAAGTCATTTTCTGCAAGCACTACTGGGTGCCTCTTGCACGGGTAGGATTGTTGTTTGCAACATACTTTTTTGTAGTTGGAGAAAGACTCTGTGCAAAAAGATGATATGGGGAGGCAGTGTGGCCCAGTGGTTAGGGCGCTTGCCTTGGGATCCGGAGATGCCGGATTCAAGACTCGCTCTGGCCACTCGTTGAATTTGATCCCGGTAGTCCCTGGTTCAACTTCCCATCTGCACTTGTAAATAGCCAAATGGTTTCTCTCCGGCCAGTTGGGATTCTTAACAATTGCTGTTGTTGTTGTTGTTGTAAGTTGTTGCCCTCCTGTTCCGTCGTTTCGTTGCTTGGCCCTAAAAAGCTGCCAAGGAAAGCGGTAAATTAAGTATATATTGTCAGTATTGTATTGTATGATTTGGCCATTCTCAATTTTACGCCTCCAGGAGCTCATCAAGGGGAACCTCCATCTTTCATTCTTGCCTTAGGAGTCAACCCTTTCCCGAGTAGATTTATTTATAAAACGCCTGCCTTGGGAGATTCAGCAGGCGTAATGTTGCATACGCCAATCTCCCTTGGGAAATTCAGCACGCCCACTGATGCATACGCCAATCTCCCTTGGGATATTCAGCACGCCCACTGTTGTAAAAGCCAATCAAAACAGAGCTATCTCAGCGTCAAGGGAAATATGATACTCTTTTGGGAAAGGGTTGACTTTAGGAATTTCGACAGTTTTGTAAAGTAGCGGACATATTTCTGAAAGCACTAAACGTGACATTTTTCTGCGCCACAAAGCGCCTTGCGTGCTTCCCCAATATATTTTAAAAATAGAACAATCAGAAAGGCTGTTTCCGGTGTTTCTGGAACCCAAAAACCAGTTTCTAAGGCAAGGCTTGAGTTCACTCAAATTCTCTTTACAAGTAATAAGTAAAACAAAATTAATAATAAAAAATAAAACATACCCCTCAAATATTGGCATCAAAGTACCCGACGTGGAATGGGAAACGACCGGACGAAATGTAAGAGGAGAAGACTGTACGCATGCGTAAAACGTGAATGATAGTATTTGGAATAGACTGCTAGTGGTTTGCAAGGTCATTAAGTTGTCTAAATCACACGACGCCCAAGAGTCAGAGTCCTGTTACCGGGCCTGCTACAGTAATTCCATTCATAATAAAGTAAAGTACGATCGTCCGGGTGAGTGTAGTCCTGAGAGGGACTGTTTGAGATGACATTGAATAACGTTTCGACAACCTGACAAGACTTCCGCTCAGGATGACTTCTTCAAGACGACTCTTCAAGATGACTTCCACTAAGGTTGTCGAAACGTCAGTCAATGTCATCTCAAACAGTCCTTCTCAGGACTACACTCACCCGGACGATCGTACTTTACTTAATTATGATATGACTCCTGGGTTCAAACCATTTACAAGTAATTCCATTGTTAAAAAGTAATCAGATAATTGCAACTGGCACGTTTTTGAAAGGCCTTAGTATGACATGTTGGCAGTCTCTTTACCATAATGTCCAGAGAAGTTTCCAGGCGTGAGAAACATGCCATTGTATTGGATTTCAAGATTCACAAAGCAATGTACACGTATACTTATGCGACAAAAGCAATGTATTCTAACCATAAGCACAATAGGCCACTTTCAAAAATACCATAACACTCTTTGTTTGCCCTAAGCATTGTTTCCAGTTTCTCTTGGGACTTCCAATGGTCCCAATGCTTACCTCATGTAAAAATTTGGATGGCAAACAAAGAGTATTTTGGTATTTTTTGAAAGTGGCCTCTAGAGCTGCATCTGAAAATGATGCATTGAAAGAAAAAAAATTGTGAAGTGCTGTACTGGTATGTGATCGAGATTTCAGAGATACGGTGTTTTCTTCTGAAAAAGTTTCAATTCAATTGTTATTGCGACTGGTACAAGAAAGTTCTCTTTTGCTTAGTCCGTCGGACGCGTGCGAAAAAAAAACATGGCAGCTCGTAAAAGCTGTTCGGGGCATCCGGATTGTATCCCAGCATCCCGACCCCACATCACCAACGACAAATGTATCTCTTTGTTCAGACCGGTAGTAGTGATGATAAATAGAGCGGTTTTCAATTGAGTGTCGAAAGTAATTAGAGAACTACTTTGGTTTTGCATTACTTCACTCAGTGATTGGTTCAAAGTTCTCGCGCCACTTTTTCAACCAATAAGAAGTGAAACCAAACCAATCGTGGCTCACCCGTGCACATTTTCCCGCGCTTTGTGTCGGCGACGTGTAATTACTTTTAGTTTTGATTTGTTTGCTAGATTGTCTCCGTCTTTTTTGATTGGCTAAAGTAATTACTTTGGTTTTGGTTTTACGACAATCATTTGCAAACCGCTCTAGCTTTTAATCGTGTTTTTTCTTTTTTTCTTTTCTTTTGTAGTGAGGAGCTAAAGAAATTTAAAATGTGTTTCAAGAACTTCACTCTTGACTGTTATGGCAATTTTCTAATTTATACCCCAATATGAGCATGGCTATGGGACGCATGGCTGACATTAAATCAATGGTGCATCACTTTGCGGGAATGATGTGTGGCATGCCCCGTGGTCCTATAAATACCACAGGATTATCAGAGAAAATCAAGCACTTGCTGAAATGCAAACCGGAGTTTTATGATCAAGGCAAGACATGCGCAGAGCCTTTCTTCAGCAAGTTCAAGATGAGGATGAACAATTCCACTTCCCTTGGAAACATGCCTGAGCTGTGCGAGTAAGAAATCCATTTTCTAGGAAAAAAGCTAAAATAATCAAAAAATTCTTGACATAGATCCGCCAGACAGTACTAGATTGATTCCATATCTAATGAGATGTTGTGATACTCTTCGATAATTAGACAAAAATACGGAACGTGAGTAACGCAATTTTCTTTCAACCGATGTACTCTTTTGCGAACGTGATTCCGAGTACAAGTTCGTCGTTACGTGAAGGGCATTTCTCATGCCCAAAGAGATTTCCGCTTTTGCGCATGTCTGAGAGTCAGAAGAGCTCAATCGAATCATGCGCAGACGCAGGATCCCACGTGACTCTAGTGACAAAATTGAAAACGTACATTTGAAAGATACTCGACCATTAAACTTAGTGCGCACTCTCAGATACAACTTCTTTTCACTAGAGATGAGCAGGTTTGGTTCTTCCCAAGCACATTCTTTGTTTCAATTCCATTTACTCCTTACACTGGCTCCCAGCTTTGATTACTACTGCTTAAAAGTAGGTGCAAGTTTTCTGTTGTACATTCCTTGTTTCGTAACCATGTCACTGAGTTGGGCTATCTTGAACGTTGCTATTGCTATTGCAATATTGTTCGCTTTTGTATTTAAGACGATTAGTCGTGTTCTTCGTATATTACCTGTTGTCGTCTGTCGTAAAACGCATTGACAAAGCAAGTAATTGCTTTAATAGCTTTCTCCTTATTTTATCGCAGTTCTTTCAAGAAGGCAAAAAAGTGCAACGGAGACTTGATGAAGAAGCATTGTTCTCACAACAAGCCGCCACCACTGGACAAGTTCAATCCATTCTGTCCTAACAAACAGGACCGCCCCCGATCCCACATCTGGAGGCAACGAAAAAGCAATTATCAGTGGCGTACTCAGTTTAACTACCTTTGCTTTTTTTGTGCTGCTTTAACATAATATCAACTTTGTACCCATACTTTTTCCCTTTTCCAACGACTGAGACTGGTCCTGCAACCATTTCGACGGATGATTTAGGTTTTTATTTATTTTTCAGTTTTCAGTTTGGGGGGGGGGGGGGGGGGGTTATTCATTCAACCTTTTTACAGACTGACACAGGGATAGAGTAAAAGGTTAAGCCCCGTCCTCACGAGCAATTTTTATGTGACAATTTTATGTAGAAAATACACTGGATCGTGTAAATAGCACAACAAATGATTGTTGACAATTCGCTGTTAAGATGGTCAACAATGCCTTTGGACAGCAGAGATAAAGTAGAAACAAGGCGAGGTTGCCTGGTCGTTTTCCAATGGCGCTCACAAAGAGACAGAAATTTGCCATAATTTTATTTCACGAGTCGTCTACAAGAGCAATTTTTTGGTATTTGACAACATTTTTTTTATTTGTCACATAAAAGCTAACACGTCAGCTTTTCAGGAAATACATTTGTCACAAAAATTGGCCAAATTTTCTCCTCTACACGAGTAAATAAAAATTGTCACATGGAAATTGTTCGTGTAGACGGGGCTTTAGTTGCTAAATAACTAGGAAACCCAGGGATAAAAATCGGAGAGGGCGCGGAGAATAACTGCTTTGGTTCATTACCCTATCCCCCCTCCCCCTTCTCAATAATTAAATGGTCCGTCCCCTGCTAGTCTGTTTTGTTCCGTCACGCAACAATTATCGTTTTGAGCAAATATCGTTTTGAGAAATTACTCATAATTCTTTCACCACGGTAGAAATATTTCTTCCACCTTTTTATAGAGTAATCTTAATTAGGTCGTTACGCAATGGTCTTTGAAGAGGAGAAGAACCTAACAAACAAAAAGAGCCTTGCGTGACAAAGAAAGTGCTAAATAAAGCAGAGGCTAGTTCCAGAGTGTGCCGTTGTATGAGTACTTTTAAAAGTGACCGACATTTTTATCCGTTTGGATAATTTGAAAGTACTTTCTGTACCAAAATAAAGAAACTCAATACGCGTTTTGACTGTTAACTGTGGCAAAATGGCTGTTGCAAAGTAGAGATGATATAGATGGTTTTCACATGATGTCACAGCGGCCATTTTGGTGTACTATGCAAATTCTGCGCAAATATTTTCTCAGTATTGTTTTGGACACTAAAATGGCCGTCAAGTCACGTGAGCGAAAACCATCTGTTGTCTTGCATTACTACTTGGCTTACAATCTGGCGCCACATTCTCGACCAATCAGAGTTAAGGGCTACGACCAAATGTGTCTCGCTCGCGTACATTTTCCCGCGCTTTGTTTGGCGCTGTGATTGGCGCGTGTGAATATCCGCCTCTCTTTTGATTGTCTAAAGTTACGGCTTTGTTCTTTATTTTCACGCATTCAAATGCACAAAATGCTCTTGACATCACAGCGACTATGTACCCGTCCTAAATTAAAAAATACATTGCTTGTAACGTAATCGATATGATCATCCGCTCCAATGTAAATTGTTTCATTATGACAGTTTTCTGGGGATGTCAGAAAGCCGACCAATCTGGGTTTTGTTTGCCTCTCTAAGCAATCGACTACACAAACTAATTTGGAAGTTCAGACAAAAACAAGGCAAGGAAACGAACTTAAAATGCTGTATCGTACAGAAGCGATAGTATAGTATATTACAAAATAATTAGGTCAGTATGCGGTCTCTCATTAGTCAATAGCTGTGTTTAGATGCATGACAGTATGCAAACACGGCTGTGAAATCACAAGAATTTTGATTAGTTATATGTTGTCAGACGCGCGTTTTGACTGGCTGTTAGGAAATGTGAGCGTATATCAAGAAAATCTGTTTCAATCAAGAAGTAAAAAAAAGTTCCTATTTTGCTTAATTATTATTCCACCATTACGCCATTTTACCATATTTGGTCAAGAGAACGCGGAAAATATCAGACGATAATACACTGTAGTGTTCCGGTTTGACCGGTGTAGAACAGAGCAAATTGGACGGAACGTGAGATTTTCCATGAAAAAAATTGTTTTCAACACGTTGCAAAGCCTGAGAATTTAGCTTGTCATCATTTGTCACTCGTCATTTCGTTTATCCAATCAAATAAAGGACATTTGGCTGCCTTTTTGTGCTGTTTACATCGTTACACGCGCCCTACAGGACAGATGATCCTT
This sequence comes from Montipora foliosa, assembly GCF_036669935.1. Taxonomy (NCBI): domain Eukaryota; kingdom Metazoa; phylum Cnidaria; class Anthozoa; order Scleractinia; family Acroporidae; genus Montipora; species Montipora foliosa. The sequence continues at coordinate 194,283 of NW_027179744.1, forward strand.
TTTTTTTCTAGAAAAACACTCTTACCAAACAAAGTTCAAGCAAAATAACACCTTTTTTTCTAGTGGAATAATAAATCTCTTATTTGACGTTTTAACATTTAATACTCGGGGACATTTTTGCTCATTGCTCGTATTTTTCCTCGCCCCTGCGGGCCTCGGGGAAATACTACGCAACTCGCAAAATATCCGCGCATATTATATGTTAAACCATCGAATAAAATGTATAATATAGTAAAGTATAGTATAGTACAGTACAGTACAGTACAGTATAGTATAGTATAGTATAGTATAGTATAGTATAGTATAATATAGTATAGTATAGTATAGTATAGTAAGCGATGTGTCTTAAATTTAACTATAGTATCCAATGACTTAAGGTCGTTAAGGTAAAGATAGAGAATTAAAGATTTACAGTTAAAAGGGTAGATCAGTCCCTTTCCAGCTTATAGTTGCTCATTTTGCGCACTTAACATGGCGATAAAGATGTCGGAACTACAAAGATAAACGCAAGAGAAGCAAGATTGTCTTCTTAATTAAACAAAAGTCTATTGCTTTGTGCAATCACGTTGTTTTTGTTCATGGTTACAAATACTATCACCAAAAAGTCATATGTAATTATTTATACCCGTCCTTTCCAAAAGCGAATCTTATTGTTTGACCATTTCAGCCTTTACTAGAAAGCCGAGTATCAAAAGCCTTGAGTTTCCCCCACTTTTTC
>NW_027179744.1:212500-225000 GCF_036669935.1 Montipora foliosa
TCGTCAGTGGTGACTCAGCGATACTCGGAAAAAATCCGAGAGCTCCTTTGCAGAAGTCGACCAGCGACCTTTCGAACCACGACGACAGGAGCGGACAAGCCATAGGCAACACGAGTCACCCTCAGCTGTAGTGTCCGAAATAGTAGTCGGAAGACCGTAGGTTCGACTACTGCAAAGGAGCACTCGGATTTTTTCCGACTGTCCCGATTCAACATCGAAAACATGCATGTTTTCTAAAAGCTAAACAATAGATCACTTTCGATATATTAGGTGTGGTTACACAGGGCACTGTTACAACGGTAAATGACCCTTTTACCACGGGTATTTTCTGGGTCTCGAGGTACGCTCAGCTCTTTCCATTGGTTAAGTAGTATCAAAACCGAAGGGTGATGGTATTTAACACTGGCAAGCTGTAGCAGCAAACCGGACCAGGTCTTGAAAACATGTTCAAGGACCAGCTTGTCAGGAAAAGCGGATAGAAGTTTCAAAACTTGCCCTTCGGTTCCAGATAGTTTTCGGGAAGTTTAAGGAACAGATCCCTGTTTATCAGATCCTGCCCAAAGAACAAAAGATGAGTGAAAATAAACAATGGTTTGACTAACCAGTAGTCCATTGCAGTGTCTTCTTTGCATAGCCTCCATCCTTTGACTAGTATGTTGCGCACAATTTTCTGGCCAAGATACCTTGCATTTTTCGTTTGGTTTTTGTACACGAGATCCAAAACCACCGTAGCACTGCAAGCGTCGCCAATCAACTTTAGCGAGCTCTCATTTGGAGGAAAGCGGCACCTGTACCGATCAAAGCCTTGTTGTGTCCTTCGAAAAGAAACTGCATTATAAATTTTACGATCATCGTGTGTTGTAACTTGCGAACAAACTTTTCATTTAAGTGGTAGATGTCATGCGCGCGCGACTTTTGACTCGCGAGAAGAGGCCGAGCTCGCGTGCACCTCTCGCCCGTCATACTCGCAGGCGTGTCCCATGTCGACGCTCCCGAACGCTTGGAATTCTCCCAAGGTTTCCACAGGGCTTCCAATTAAGAAAAGAATGCCGTCACACAAAAGAGTGGTGTAAGTGGGACCTTTATCATTTTCATGGGAAATAAAATAGTTTAATTCATTTCGTTCACCTCCATTCCCACGCCCAGAGCATTTTCTAGCAAATAATTATTCTCCCGAGAGTGGTCAGATTTCATTTTTCATGCTGCGTGTGATGCTTTCCTCTCACATAGCCTGCGGTCATGGTAGCCTCCCCCTATTTCTCTGTAGCTTATAAACGAGACAAGCAACCGACAAAAAAACCCCTTTGAACACAGCTTATCGTCTCGCAGTACAATCTTTCTTATAAGAACGTCTAATTTTCAGAATTTTGCGGCTGAAGCCGAACGCTCATACTTTTTTTGCGACTTGAACCTGAAAGCGTTCTTAGTGTGGTACACTAAGTTCGACTACAAACTGAGTTGTTCATCAGTGTATCATGCAACAGGAAAACCACATTGAGACTGTTAAACTAGTAATAGTTTTCACTTCATGTGCCCCCGCCTAAGATAGTATGAAAGGCAGTTGAGATACGTTCAAATTATATGCTTAACATGTCGGCCTTGTTTCCGATTTGGCTCTGACAAATCGTCATTCCTGTTTCTGATTTGTGTCCGGAAAAAATCAATTTCTGCGGAGCCAGGCAACTCGATTTGCATCAGATCAGATCTGCTTCAATGTTTGATTCTCCTTGCGAGTTCCGAAAACACCTCGGTCGTGTAGAACAATACCATTACTACTTGCGCTCCCGTTTAAGCAATACCCATACCACCTTGCGCGCCCGGTTGAGCAAATCGAGATTGATTCCCCCGACAACATCTACCAATTTATGCATTTATCCTTTTTATGCGGGGACTTCTAGTTTGCCTCGTCGGGATTTGATCTGCGGGAGCAAACACGTTTCCTAAGTGTTTGAGTTAATTGTCCTGTTTTACTCCAGTTTTGCATTACCTTTACTTATACTACTCAGAGAAATCAAAAACAAAAACAAAAAATACTAAATGAGCAAGTTAAAAACGCTCTTATGTTAACTGACTCTCAGCCTGGGTTTGGTCTTAGCATGTTCTTTAAATTGTGGTTAATCTCAGGCCGAATGTTTTCATAAAAAAAGGGAATGTACACACACCACTAGCGATCACGTTGGTGCCTTTCGTCTACATTTCGCATCCTGGAAACGTCTTTATGAGTCGTCTCCACAAATAAATCAATGATTTATTAAGATAACATGAGGATATTGAAATATCAATACATTTAAAAAAATTCTTCAAGAGGACTGACAGTCCACGAAAACATCACGACTTAATTGACTAATCACACCAACGGCCAAAGCATTGGTCGTATTTACACTAGAGGACGTTTAGGACGTCTAGACGCATTAAACGTCTGGCCGTAAGTGTGACTAATATAAATTCGGGATGCACTTAACTTCGACGGCTAAAAATCAAATTCATGACTTTCTTCAAAAGAGACTGGGATTTAATTAATCACCAAAGAGAATGGGTACCCCAGAGACAGATTAGATTCAATTCGATTTGTATGTGCCCTCCATTGCTAAGTGCGTCTCGTCCTTATACTAGGGAGCTTTAGCAACGACGACGGGAACGGCAACGAGAACGTCATCACAAAACATAAATTCTCATTATTGTAATCACTTCACGACTATTCCAAGTTTTTTAACGCGAGAGAGGTATGGCAGTCCCTCAGGAATAAAAACGTTATGAGCGGCGCTTTTTGTAGGGGAGAAAATGAAAATTTATTTTCAAATGCTGACGTCCTTCATAAAACCTTAAAGTTGGTCATTTCACGTTGTTGTTTTGCTGACGACGTCAAAGAAATAGACAAAAATGAAAAACGCACGTGCAGAGCGTGCAAAGCTATTGTCTTTGGCCACTAAATATGCAAATTTGTGACGTTCTCGTTGACGTCGCCGTTGTCGATGCTAAAGCTCCCTACTAGACGGCTTAGACGTCTGTTAAGTCCGTCGTTTGGACGCACTTAACTTCGTCTGACGTATAATTAATGCGTCCACCTTAATTTCCTGTATTTATACTAGTCGCAGACGTCTTAAGACGTCCGCTAGTATAAACATGGCCATTTATACCATCTACTGACGTTACACAAATCACCTGACCATGAAGATGACTTCCGGCCAGGTTATCGAAACGTCAGTCAATGTCGCCCAAAGCAGTCCTTCGCAGGATGATACTCACCTGGTCGATCCGTTACTTTACTTGCTTTACTTAGTTATGAGTAGTTTTTACTGTTCTAACCCATGGGAAATTAAAAACCCACGGACTGTGCGAAAAGAATGAAAGCGCTCAAGACGAATGGGGTGAGAATTAAGCAGACCAGCTATTGATATTTCATGATCACAAATGCCCCTTACCAGTTGTAACTCCTGCATTGGTCGAGATAAACGTAATCGATCTCGTTTTCCGATTTGTCCCAGTGCGATTCCCAGTCATAGCCATTCGCCAACAGAGTAAATGCTCCTCGTTCTTTTTCGGCATCGAACATCTCGTTTACGAAGTATGTCTCGTTTCTGTGACTTAAGGTGACCTCCATACGCGTGTGGAACTGAGGCGGTGTCACATTCTTCGGAAACGGCTCGTACGCTGGATCCTGTGAGTTACTGCCGCAGTCCAGAGCTCGTACGAGCCCAAAAACCAAAAGGAAGCTCGCAAGAAGGAACAACTTGTTGTGCAACATGTTCATGAACGGGTTAAGCTAGCCACGCTTAAGGAAAATCAAGCTCAAGTAAAGAGCCCAGCTAAATGTGATGTCATTGAAAAACAATAGCGTCTACTGTTATCATAGCTTTTTCAAATGTTAAAGAATTAGTTTGGAATGCACCGGGGGGGGGGGGGGGGGAATTTCCTTATAAGGGCTTAATGGGGATGTGCGGCCAGCCAGGGTATGTTTTTCGGGATTTTTGTCTTGGACAGGGTATCGAATTTATCATCTTTTGTCTTAATCAGGGTATCGATTTATCATTTTTTGCCTTAAATTGGGTTAAATGTCTTAAACAGGGTATCAAAAATCGGAATTCTGTTTTAAAATGGGTAGGAAAATCAGCGATATTTGTCTTAAACAGGGTCAGGGTATGAGGGGCCACGCCGCACCTCCCCAACCAGGGATATATCGAGTACCCCCCCCGGGGTAATGCATGATAAAAATGGGTACGAATCTTGGCATACAAAAGTTTGATGAAAGCAAAGCCTTTAACCACCTGAACATACGAAAGGCAATCCTAATTAATCGATGTTTTATTTGAAATATTTGCGGAGAACAAAACAATTTAATTTGACATACATTATTTGACAAGCTGACCCGGTGTAATCATAAGACCTTGACCTGACCTTAACAGATGTCCATTCAAGATAGCAAGCTCCATCCCACTAAAGGGTGTAAACTGACTCTCTAAGCGTGAGAGACTTCATGATGTTGAAACGTCAGTTTTGCATGAAGTGTTGCCTACAAATTTAGCGATCCCCTCGGCATTTATAGCCGATTTCTTAAGGGAAAGATAGTCCCTTGGATTTTTAAAAGGTCAGGTCACATTTTCGGGATGACACTGTTCGCTGGGAAGTTCGTGGAAGGTAACTTTGCGCTATCTATTTCAAAAAAAAAGAAAAAACTTGCCTACAATTTTTCCACTCTCGATTGTTTTTTTCTGACACAAAAAATCGAATTAATTATACAGTCTTCATTTCATGCAACCATGACATTCCTTGGAGGCGCCTGTTCTCCTGATACGCTTGTCTGTCGGATGCCGCCTCAATAGCATTTTGAGACTATCTAGTTTGGTAATTTGCAACAATATATAAATCTCTTTACATAGGTCTTTTCCTATAAATTATACCCAACTAAGACCACAAAAACGCTAAAAAGTCCAGGAGATTACTTTCCCTTCGTCGCTGCGTCATCTTAAAATCACTGTCCCCACAATTGTGTGAAAGCGACAGAGTAACTGAAATCTTTCATTTACTTGCGAACTTGTAATACTCGTTTCTCAACTTTGAAACCGTTGCCTTAAATTAACAAGCTCCGCAATCCCAGAAGATGACTTGAAAGGGCAGGTCTGCTGGTACGTTCTCAAAAAGATCATTCGAAGTTGTAAGTAAGAAGTGTCTTCCAAATTCAAAGAAAATGGAGGCTCAAATTAATCGATCCTGGATGGCAGAGGAGCTGTTGAAATATATTTTTGCTTCAAGCTTCCGATGGAAGCTACGATGACGTCACGTCAATTAATATGGAGGCTATCGAATACAGAGATCTCCCAGCAGGCGATTCTGGAAAGGTTTCAAAAACGTTGGAGCCTTCTTCACAGCAAAGACAAAGGTTCTATGGGAGAAAGAAAAGAAAAGAAAATTAAAACAGACAACTTCGGAAAAGGTACATTCGCTTGAATTCTTGTACACAGCCTTTAATTAGAATTTTGCAGGTTTTCTGCGTGTACAGTCATTGTATGGAAAATCTGACCACTGCCAACTTTGTCACCGGGGCTTTTTTCTGCCAAAAGTCGCGCGGAACAAAGCTCTGGAAACAAAGTTGGGCCTCTGTGCTTGCAAAGTAAAGGGAAAAGTCAATTATGAATATGAATATTTAATTATGAATTGCCATTAATTATGAAGTCATGTAAGTAAGTAAGTAAGTAAGTAAAAGGTTTATTTCACAACACTTCCACATGGTGGCTCTTCGTTTGTGAAAAGACTAATTATCTAAATTAAAAATTTATAATCTACAAAATATTATAAAAAACGTATAAAGACGAATAAATATGGCGGCTCTCGTAAGATTGCACTCCCTCCCTCGACGCGCGATTGATTCCTCGCGAGCTGGCCTCTCATGTAAATTCGCTGTTACTCCAAAGATCTTACGTCAGTTCAGTCTTTCAATTTTTTTTATTTTTTTTTTATTTTACCGTTGCGTGCCTATCTCATGTAAGTTAACATAAAGAGGCCTCAAGTTTTTCAAAGAACATCGACGAACAGACCTGATCAAGCGGAATGCTACCAAGGAAGAGAAAACCATATTCATCTGCGAGTCTTCTAGCGCCTCCAGCCGAAAACAAGTCGGAACATTCCTACACAGAAGAGAACAATGACATTTTATCACACAAATACAACCTAATGTAGCATTGTTCTTGGAGCTTTACAGTATCGAATACTTCTATGCTTAAAGGGCAGTCGGTATTAAGTATATAATATGTATAAATAAAAATATAAAGAGATTATAGCGATACTCGCCGTTACGTCACCTATTGTCATGGATGTGCCAACCAGAGGTTTATTCGCTGTCGAAACAAAGGATTCTTTTGTTCTGTGGTTGGCAAGATTTGAATATCTAAAGAATTGTTTATAAACAGTGAATATCGCTATAGTGTTGGCGCACCAGTAAGAGAATTCGGCTTTCACCAATAAGGCGTAATATGTGGGTTGAGTTTTTGACTGTGTACTCTGCTCCTAAGGTTTTTCCCCAGGCGCACCCTGAATTTCCACTCTCATTGACAACCAACATTGATTTGATTTGATTTGATATGTAATCCAATTAGAGTGGTTTTCAATTGAGTGTCGAAAGTAATTAGTGAATTACTTTGGTTTACGATTACTTCACTCAGTGATTGGTTCAAAGTTCTCGCGCCATTTTTTTCAACCAATCAGAAAAGAAACCAAAACCAATCGTGGCTCGCGCGTGCAAATTTTCGCGCGCTTTGTGTCGGCTATGTGTAATTACTTCGAGTTTTGATTGGTTTACTGGATTGTCTCCGTCCGTTTTGATTGGCCAAAGTAATTACTTTGGTTCTGGTTTTGCGACACTCAATTGAAAACTGCTCTAGTAGCTTTACTTATTTCCAAAAAAATGCTGTCCAGATGTAGCGTTTTTACCTGTCCACACGAATGCTCTAAAACTACTCGAAAACGCTAATGCCGCTTAAGGAGCATGCGCAGTTCTCAGTATGGTTTCGTTTGTCTTTTTTTGTGCAACAAATTGTAACAAAATTAATTCGCAAGGACATGCTTTAAAGAAGTCGATGTCAGGGCAAAAACCCGGTAGGTCTAAAGGCTGGCAAGGCTGACTCGTTTGTTTGGACGGATGATGAAGTCGAGGTGCTTATTAAAGACTATTACAATCGAGTATAAAGTAGGCAAGACCTCTCAAAATGTCGACTGCGGATCATACCAGACAAACTTTTTCACCATTTTGCATTTCAGGTTTATGCTTGGAGCGGTTAGCGGACGAGGTAGATTGGATCCAATAATGTGATGTCATCGTTTCCGATAACCTTCGCTTCCAATGTCAACAGGAAATGTATTTATCATGGGTTACGTAACCTTTTCTTTGGGGTGTTACATGGTATGCTGTTTTTTTTGTCGCTTCATTAGCGCCAGGCTATATATATTCGAGTTGTCCTCATTTATATTCATTCGCGTCTTACGACCGTCCCTACGCCCTCAAAATTATGTCCGATGTTGAAGACGTTATTCCAGCGAACACAGATTTTTCTAGCAGCGGCCTTTTGCCGTCTTCGCTTCCTAAACAACCTTCGTCTCAATCTCTCGAAGCTTCAGTACCATTCCAGTCTTCAGAATCCAGTGATATAGCGTCTGCGTTCTCTCTATTTAAGGATTATTTCGACAAAAAGTTGGGCGCCTTGAAGCGCGATATTCGAGACGAATCGTGCAGCAATACCGATTCTGTGGCCAAAAAGCTGAAAGAAGAATCCAAGATCACGTTTAGATTCGAAGGTAATAAGAAACAGTTTCAATTCAACTCCGACCTCGCAGAAAAGGTGAAGTCGGCGTCAGTTGCTCTCGGGAAGAGAAAATTAGACCTTGTTAAAACTCAATTGGAAGAACTAGACTCTGACATCAAAAAGCGCCACAAACTTATCAGACTGGCAGACAAGTCCGCCGCCGGTTGGGATTTGGTGAATGAGTATTTATCAGACGAGTTGGCTAGCGGGTCCGAGGACGAGAAGCGTATCCGCCGTGCCGAGCAGAGGACCCTTCGTAAACGCAACCAACGACAACAGAAAGCGAAGCCATCAAAACAAGGTTATTCACAACCCCAATCTTCTACCACAACCACCGCCTTTGCTGACCAACCTTCATCTTCCTCCAGACCTTTTTCGCGTACTTTTGGCGCTTTCAGAAAACCAAGACCAAGCGATATTTGTTTCGCCTGCGGCCAGCAAGGCCATTGGAGATCTCAGTGTCAAGTTAATCCTCAAACCAGATCTTCGAGCTCGGGGCAGTCCTTTCCTAGTTCTTCTGGTTTTTCGGGCATTGGAGGTAAATAGGACCACAGGATTAAAAGCTTGTTCTCCAAGGTTAGATATTAGCTTTAGTCCATTTATTAGACATGTATCCTTCTTATTTGGAGTATTTCAGGGAAAGGGACTCTATTACTTTAGCCGATTTCGATTACGATCGCAATCTATTTGAATTTACACAGAATTCCGCATTGCCAGTACTTAAGGGTAGACTTAGGTCCTGTTTAGGTTATTGGCACACTATTGGCGCCAACAGTTTTGTTATCGATACTATTAAATTTGGTTATCGGATTCCATTCATTAGTACACCTTGTCAGGCGCGTTTTTCTAACAATTAGTCAGCTCTTAATAACGCTTCTTTCGTGGAGTCGGCTATCGCTGAATTAGTCCACACTCACGTCGTCGTTGAGTTACCCTTTATTCCACACGTCGTGAATCCGCTCTCTGTCTCGATACAGTCCTCAGGCAAGAAGAGGCTTATTTCATATTTTAATGACCATATTGATATTTTTCCGGATCACCAAACTTTTCTAGGTTTCTCCTGGGTTTTTTCTGGTACCGTTCGGTATTTTTGTTTTGCATCACTTCCGTTCGGTCTAAGCTCGGCCCCATATGTCTTTACCAAGTGTCTCAGGCCACTCGTTAAGTTTTGGAGGTCCAACGGGATTAAAATTGTTGCGTTCCTCGACGATGGGTGCGGAAAAGGGGACTCACTGCCTATGGCCAAGGAAAATTCATTGTTTGTCCGATCATCCTTAAGCAGTGCGGGGTTTGTTGCCAATTCCGCCAAATCACTATGGACCCCCACTCAGACGCTTGTTTGGTTGGGTTTAAACTGGGACTTAGTTATCGGTACCATTTCTATTACCGATATACGTATTTGTAAATTCGTTGCTCTGATTGACAAATTTCTCCTATCCGCACCTTATGTTACGGCTCGCGATTGTGCTGCTATCGCAGGTCACGTTATGTCCATGTCGCCAGTTTTGGGCAACCTGACTCGCCTCAAAACCCGTTTCCTTTACAAGGTCATAGAATCCCGCCGCAGTTGGGATTCCCGTTTTAACATCGGGCTTCATAATGATTGCCTCTCTGAAATATTTTTCTGGAAAAACAATATCGTTAGTCTTAATACGAGAGCTATTTTGCCTTATGATGCTCCCCTTTTGTTTAGCTATTCGGATGCTAGCAGCGTCGCCTGCGGGGCTTTTGTTGTGGGCACTAACGAGGTGTCCCACCGTATGTGGTCTGCTTGCGAAGCAGTTAAGAGCTCTACCTAGAGAGAACTTAAGGCTATACAATTTGCCTTAAGTGCGTTCAAAGACTCGGTTCGGGGTAAGTGTGTAAAGTGGCATTCTGACAGCCAAGGGGCAGTTCGTGTCGTGGAGATAGGGAGTCCTAGTGCAGAATTGCACTCTATTGCGCTTGATGTTTTCTATTTTTGTCGAACTCACAATGTCACACTTATTCCCCAGTGGGTTCCCAGGGAACTTAATGCTTGTGCTGACGCGATTAGCCACATTGTAGACTTCGATGATTGGTATACAACCCCCGAGTTCTTTACACACTTGGACCGCCTTTGGGGCCCACATACAGTCGACAGGTTCGCGGATGCAGCCAACGCCCATCTTCCCAGATTCAATTCTAGGTTTCGCGTACCCGGCACTGAAGCTGTTGAGGCTTTTTCAATCTCCTGGTATGGAGAGAATAATTGGCTAGTCCCTCCCGTCCACTGCATTTCTAGGGTGGTTCAACATCTCCTCGTATGTGGTGCGGTTGGTACTTTAGTCGTCCCTTATTGGCCGTCTAACGTGTTTTGGCCTTTCTTGTTCGCAAATGCAATTCATTTTCAACCATATCTCCTTGAGTACATTCATTTTCCTGACCCCTCAGGGATTTTTGCCCTCGGGTGTTACAAAGATACACCCATTGGTTCAGATAGGTTTAACAGCGCGGTGTTGGCAGTCAGAATTGGCACTAAGGGGCCTTAGTTTTCTCAAGCCGAGAGGCTTTATGCTGGCCTGTGCGTTTTTAATTCCGCTCGCTGGGTTATTTGTCCTCGTTTCGCATGAAACTAGCTCGCCGAGTGGCTTGTTTACCGTGGTTTTTTAAGTTGGCTCACTCGGCCTTAAATATTTTTCCATCTGGCCAGGGGCATATTGCTGTATTGACTCCCAGTGCGTGTATTGAGGTATTTTTGCCATATGTTTTTCTTCTTATCCTCGTAGAAGTTCTCAAAGATGCCTTGCAGCCTAATTTTCAACAGGTTGAAGACGGGCGACTCCGGGCACTGGTTCAAGATCTACCCGCAGTTCTTCTTAAATCCAAAGCCGTTAGTACCGCGAGGAAGTATGAAAAGGGGTTCAATACGTGGAGGAAATGGGCCTCTCAGTTTAATGAAATTGTTATATTTCCCGCTTCTAGTGTGCACGTTTCATTGTTCCTTCTTAGCTTGATTCAAGAATCTTCTTCTTGCAGTACTATTGACGAAGTCCATTATGGGCTCAAGTGGGTGCACGATTTGGCAGGTCTACCCGACCCCTGTAATTCCTCGTTAGTGTTACCTTTAATAGAATCTGCTAAGAGGCTTCTCAGTGTCCCTGTTAAAAAGAAAGAGCCGGTGACCCCCGAGGATATTCAGCTTTTAGTTTCTAAGTATGGATCGTCTTCAGCTAGTTTGTCTGACTTACGTGTGCTTACTTTGTGCCTTTTGGGTTATGCAGGGTTTTTTCGCTTTAACGAGTTGGTTCAGTTACGCAGGTGTGACTTTCAGTTTGAAGATTCTTTTATGAGAGTCTTTGTTCATCGAAGTAAGACTGATGTTTACAGGGACGGGGCTTGGGTTGTTATCGCTAAGACCTTCAAGCATACATGTCCTTATTTATTAGTTCAACGATATTTTGCGGCCGCTTCTTTTTCAGCAGACAGTGAAGAATTCATTTTTCGCCCTGTCGTTTTTCTTCGCAGTACCGGAACCTATAAATTGCGCGGGTCTGTTCCTCTGTCTTATACTAGAGCGCGGGAGATAGTGCTTAGTGCTTTCGATTCCATCGGCCTTCCCAAGCAAGACTATGGTCTCCATAGCCTTAGGGCCGGAGGTGCCTCTGCTGCTGCTAATGCTCGAGTGCCTGACAGATTGTTTAAAAGACACGGCCGTTGGAAATCAGACAAGGCAAAAGACGGTTACATTAAGGATAGTGTTCATTCATTGTTGTCGGTTTCGTTGTCACTGGGTATTTAATTTTCCGCATTTCCCGTTCTTTTAGTTCGCACACGGCTCGTGTTGACACACCCCAATTGAGGTTGCTTGTTACATGATAAATGTTTTATATTCGTTTGAGCGGGGTAGCGAATTAGAATATAAATGTATTTATCATGGGTTACGTAACCTTTTCTTTGGGGTGTTACATGGTATGCTGTTTTTTTTGTCGCTTCATTAGCGCCAGGCTATATATATTCGAGTTGTCCTCATTTATATTCATTCGCGTCTTACGACCGTCCCTACGCCCTCAAAATTAAATACCCAGTGATCAGGGGCTTCTTTTACACGTTGTTTTTTGCATGCTGCTACACGAAAGGTTTAGCACGTTTTGTATCTTTACTGATTGATTGTTATGCGAGCATAGTTTAGATCATTTTGTTGGATTGTTTTTCTTGCTGTAATTTTGTGCATTTCTGGGTTTTCATTCTGTTTATTGTATTGTTTCCATCCTTTCTGTTGATGAAGGCATAATAAAGAGGGTCGCACACGGCTCGTGTTGACACACCCCAATTGAGGTTGCTTGTTACATGATAAATGTTTTATATTCGTTTGAGCGGGGTAGCGAATTAGAATATAAATCACGAAACGAGCATGGTTTTCCAAAAAATTCCACTCTGAAGAGAGCTTTCGAAAAGCTGTGTTTTTGGTCACCGTTTTCACCGGATACGTGTGGACGGAAACAATTTGCGAATACAAAAGTTGCATTTTTAAAAGAAAACGGATACATGTGTGTGTGTGTGTGTGTGTGTGTGTGTGCGTTCACCCCTGCACACTTACGGGGACAGACATATGAATGCACACCAGCTCTGTGGGGACAGTTCAGAATATGGGGACATTTTCGAGTCCTCACAAAAATGTCCCCAGAAGTTGGCATTTAACTGTAACCATACCATACTTCAGGGGACTTCAGCAAAGTCCTCATAAGT
>NW_027179744.1:230000-239874 GCF_036669935.1 Montipora foliosa
TATCTTTGCACCTTGAATGAATTAACATATTTAAAGTATTCTCAGTCTTCTGGTGACAATTAAACAGCTTGTTCTCCAGAGGCATACATGTATGGAGCAGGCTGCAAGGAATTAGAGGTACAATTAAATTTAATTACATTGTACAATTGCTACATGTAACAATAATAATGTAGACTAATAGATTCCTTTGGCATATTTATATAGTTACATGGACCAGTGGCACACCTGACCAGACATGCAATTAACTATCATGTATTGGTATTCAGGTCCATCATACAAGTTGCCCTCAGCTGTTAAACTGCTTATACACTGTACAACTATGAGTCTGAGAATTTTTAAGCTACTGTGATATTTCTCTATACAAACAGATAAGAAACTGGATCACAATCACCCTGACATTGTGTTTGTGTACAAACAAAACAAAAATTGCCTCATCTATTGCATGCCCTAGTGACAGAAGGGTAGATATCAAACAAGAGGAAAAGGTCAACAAGATTGGTATCTGGATCTGGCAGTTGAGATAAAGGCCTTGTGGAAGATCAAGGAGTGTTAAAGTTGTCCCTGTTGTTATTGGAGCACTGGGTACTATTCCAAAGAGACTGGCTCGGGACTACATGTACATGTTTGCTGGGATAGAGTTGGCAGCTCTTGCTGGGATAAGCAACAATCCTCCAAAGAGTCCTTGAAGTCTAAGGCAGCTTGTTATGACCTGACGATGGGATTAAAATTTCTTGAAGTTTTGATTACAATGTACAGGGTGTACCATACAGTACCTGCCATGAAGCTAAATGCACCATGATAATAATAATAATTTAATAATAATAATAATAATTATTATTATTATTATTATTATTAAATTATTATTATCATGGTGCATTTAGCTTTACAGCTTCATGGAATAATAATAATAATAATAATAATAATAATAATTATAATGAATTATAATAATAATAATAATAATAATTATTATTATTATTATTATTATTATTATTATTATTGTTATTATTATCATTATAATTATTATTATCATTATCCCAGAGCAAGCATGGCCAGGCTTTACTTAGCAAGGAATGAGGGCAGAAGAGGACTGAAATCAGTGGAGGAAACAATAAGATTAAGATCAGAAAAGTCAAGTCAACTTTATTTAGGCAGGGTAGCCCAGTCAGCCATGGCTACAATTATTGGCTCAGGAATGGATACATGTACATGAAGAAGAAACAGCAAAGGATCAGGCACAGGGTTCGTACCCTTAAGAATTTTTAAAATTCCATGACTTTCCATGACCTTTTCCATGACTTTTTCCAGTTTTCCATGACCTAAACTTTAGCCGCCAGTTTCGAAAATTGTCAAAATCGTCCTTGTATTTGGAGTATTTTCAGACATAACTCGCCTGAAATTTATTTTGTCCTTGCTTCCACTTCTGCAATAATTTACGTACCACACGTAACTATAATTTTCCATGACTTTCCATGACCGACAATTAAATTCCATGACTTTCCAGGCCTGGAAACTGAAATACTTCAATTCCATGACTTTCCAGGTTTTCCATGACCTGTACGAACCCTGAGGCACTAACAACTTGATGGAGGGAGGTTATCATAGAAAAACAAGCCAGTCAACCACAAAATGCAGAATGTATAAATAGAGAGACAAAACTATATTTCACATTCTCCATTTGTGTAGCAAACTTGCACAATGTGAATGTAGTTCTAAAGAGACATGACAAAGTAGCTCAAATAATACACTAAAATCTATGTAAAAAATATTATCTCTCATACTCAAGGAATTGGTATGACCATGTTGAGAAGAAAGTGGCAGAAAATAGCAAAGCAAAGATACTTTTGGATTTCTCTAAACAAACAGATCATTGTTATACAGGCACAAAGAGCAGATATTGTTTTCAAAGACAATTAAGATCTAAATCACACATGGGTCATTAAGCCTACAAATAATTTTTTTTGCTATAAGCCTGTCATGTGTCAGGCCAGGCCACGGCACCTCATTTTCATTGTCTCGTTTTTCTTTTTTTCTTTTTTTTTCTTTTTTAAAAGTGGTTAGGGTGAGGGTTAAGGTTCAAATCTTTTGCATTGCCCGTAGCCGGACAGGAAGATCCTTCTTTTTCGTGTTTTAACGTCAGGCCTGAAACTATTTCTACTCTAGCATGATCGGAATCCCGTGTAAGATCTTATGGGGTAAAATCACTTAACATTATGTCAATATTCATGTGGGAAGACACCACTGTTGTTGTTCAAATTATTCTTCAGTCATATTCGGAAGAATTTCAAAAAAAATCTTTCAAGATTCCATTCAAATGTTTGATATTTTAGAACTTTCTTCAGACCAATGTACAAAAAACAGTATTTAAAATTAAACCTTTGAAATATTCACATGCACATATTTTCTGTAGATCTAAATGAGGGTTGAAGATGAACTAGAAATAAATCTTTTTCCCAGTTCCATAACGTCCTCTGTTTCGGATACAGCATTTTTGAATTTCCGAATTTTTACCTTGCGTGACCCCAGGATACAGAGCTGATTGAAAAACTTGTCTCTTTCTATGATTCTCAGACATTTGCGGATTTCAAGTACATTACGAGAGGTGTTCATACACATGTATTTTATCAGAAACCCACAAGGGTTGAAACGTGTAACGGCCCCCTGTGTGCTGGGGAACAAGCTTCATCTGAATAATTATTCAATTTGCTAATTACCATATTTGGAACAACAAGAGCAAGGGGTTTCCAAATATGGTACTTAGCACTGAAACATTCAACCAATCAGTTCGCACTTAATATTTGGAAGCTGTGAACGTGCGTTACACGTTTCATGTTGGCAGTGTGGACCAGTGGTTAGGGCGCTTGCCTTGAGATCGGGAGATCCCGGGTTCAAGACCTGCTCTGACCATTTAGTGAATTTGATCCTGGTAGTCCCTGGTTCAACTTCCCAGCTGCACTTGTAAATAGCCAACTGGCTTGCCTCTGGCCAGTTGGGATTCTTAACAGTTGTTGTTGTTCTGTTCTGTCGTTTCGTTGTGTTTCATTGGCCCTGAAAAGCCCCCATGGGGAGTGGTCAATTAAGCATGTATTGTATTGTTTCAACCCTTATGGGTTTCTGATTTAAGTAAGCACATTTGCGGAAAAGTGAACTCCAGGTGTTTTCGTTGATTACTGGCCACCATATTGGTGGACCACGGACGGCAGCATTGTGTGAAATGCTTCGGGAAATTGATAACTCAGAAACGATGTACCACACAGACCTGACAATTGGAGAAACGGTTTATATATTTGTCTTGAAATCATTTCAAGTTGTTGGCTTCTTTTATTGAACAGTTTTGAATTTGCTTTTTGTTGCATGACAATGAAAACAATCAAAACATGCACACACTGCCCAATACTGTTTTGACAATACTGTTGCTTTCGTTTGCCATTCTATTGAGAATTCTTATGTTTTTGCTTTCTTTGTTTGTCATTCTAGTTGAACAAAATACATTTGTATATGTTTCAGCTTTTGTTTGTGCATAGGCAATAACGTTAGTTATTGAAGTCACGATAAGAAATGTAATTTGAGGCCCTAAAAATTCACTGTAAAACTGGTCATAAAATCTTATCAGTCCAATGAAAACACAAACAACATGCATTTGGGGAACAGTATCCTTGTTGATTCCACAGCACATGTACATTGCAGTGTTATTTAATTTAAATCAATGCACCTGTAAAAATACAGTTTTACTTTGCATCATATCAGAAGACCCTGATCAGCCTGTCCGGTTGCAGGCTTGGTCATAAATGTACATGCATCAATACCTACATGTAGACATGGAAGAGTACAAGAGAAGAAAAAGGAGAAAGTGGAGAAGTACATGTACTGTACTAAGACTTGGCAAGGGAGATTCAAAGATTGTGGAACACCTCATGATCAGCAAAAGTGGTACCGGTTGTACAGTAGGAATTGGGAGCTGTGGCAAAACAGTACTGGAGAAGGAGTTGAAAAAGCTGGATATCAAGAAGGAAGTACCGGTAGTAGCAGAGTACAATTTTAGCTGCCCCACTGGGATCAGCAAGGATACCGAGGAGAGTATTGGATATCTCAGGGTAGAGGTTCAAATGGGATACCAATACAGAAACTGGCTGTCACAGAGCTGAGAAAATCAACAATGAAAGTAATAATAATTATAATAATAATAATAATAATAATAATAATAATAATAATAATAATAATAATAATGATGATGATGATGTATTGATACCATTGACATTGATTTTGAGGGAGAGTAAAGCAGGGTACGAATTAAGAAAGGGGTATGTTACCGTAAATCAGTTGTTCTTTATGGATGACCTTTAACCTTTAATGAAAAACAGCGGAATTCCTTGATCAATACAGTATGTGTATTTAGCTAGGATATTGGAATGAAGTTTAGCATTAAAAAAAGTGGGGTTTTGGACTTTTGGTCACTAAACGGGGAAAGTTAGAAGAAAGCAGGGGGAAAACATTACCGAATTATCAGCCGATGACGCAGATAGACAAAAATAAAGTGTACATTAAATACCTCAGGGTTTTTGAAGCAGACAACATGAAACATACAGAAATGAAAGATATAGCCAGAAAAGAGTACTTCATATGGGTGAAAAGCACATTATAAAACTCAAAACTTAATGCAGGAAACACAAGATTTGCCTTGAATCCAAGAGCAGTGTCTGTGATAAGGTATGGGGTTGGTATTATATTTTGGAAGAAGGATAAACTGGAAGAAATTGCCCAAAAGACAAGGAAGCTTTTAAGTATTTATCAAACTTTAATCATACAAATAACATTGAGAGACTATATTAATTTGCCACGGCAAATTGGTGGAAAGGGTTTGATTAGTGTAGAGGACCTTGTTAACCCATTGACACCTGGGAGGGATGACACTTGATAGATTTTACTCTGTCTAACGCCAGACGATTTTACTCGTCAATGGGGGGCATCCTAGGGCGTTTTAAGTGTGAATGGGTTAACCCACTGACCCCCTGGGAGTGATAGATTTTACTCTGTCTAACGCCAGACGATTTTACTCGTCAATGGGGGGCATCCTAGGGCGTTTTAAGTGTGAATGGGTTAACCCACTGACCCCCTGGGAGTGACAGATTTTACTCTGTCTAACGCAAGACGATTTTACTCGCCAACTGGAGGCGTTCCAGGGCGTTTGAGGTGTCAGTGGGTTAAACACTTAAAAACTATGTCCCTCAAAAATATGGAAATTGAAAGTCTGCGAAAATATGCGGCTAGGAGTGGTGAAATCTTCATCAGAGAAGTGAGCAATAAGAACTTCCCGGGAAAAGGCAAGGAGAAAGAAGATATTAAAAGGGACCTATTACAGAAGTACACCAGCAATGCTCGATATGGAAAGTTTTATGGAAACACAGAGCTTATCAGAGATAAAAGATGAAGATGTTTCAGGAAAGTGTGGGATGTGTGGTCCGCCAGAGATGAGACAGTTCTGCATGAGCATTACTGTATCAGACTAATCCGAGCGAGTGCAGTGCACTACATGTAGCATGGCGAAGTGATAAAATTGCGCAGGTAATACACTGGAAGATGTGCCATCGATTCAATATGTAAGTCTCAGAGATGCGGTATGATCATAAGATTGAAAAGGTTGGGAGGTAATCTACAATTGGGAGGTAATCTACAATAGATAAGCGTGAGATAAGTTACGGGGCAAACGCGAGGGGTGTCGGGGGCTATGTAAACTGAAAAAAACATGGAAATCCAGCAAACAACTTCCGCTTACCTCATGTTTGGCACGACTTGTGTTTGCTTTCTGCGTTAGTTAAGTGGCAGCTCAAGGACAAAAATCCATTCGGAAAATGCTGTGTCTACAACAGCGAATTCCATAAGACCGTTGTCTTCGAGGACTTTAAAATCTCGTTCCCAGAGCCCGGGTGTGAAGTACGATGCATTGTGGGATACACTGCGAATTAAGACGATCCCCCTCTCAGGATCGACGCCAGTGTAAAATAATTAATATGCCCGTGCAATTCATTTCTTCCTCGGCGAGTTTTATTATTTCGTTGGGAAATAAAACATGTTCCCGGACTTTGTAACTAACTTTTTCTTACGAGAAGAACAGATACGTACCTTGTGGGCATGCTGTATTCCGTGGATAAATACACAAGCAAGTCTATCCCATCCAAAGCTAGCGCTATAGCTAGTGATTGGTACGCCCGTGTCATCTTTTGGGGTGTTCAGGTATTTAACGCCACCACTTTGCCTTAGTCTCATGTTTGTGAAGACATAGGTTTCGTCTTTTTGTAACTGCCCCGTGTCTTGAGCCCATAGGTTGATTTTATGTGGACTGTTGGGTCCAAGATGATACCTTCATGCTTCTTCACTGGTTAGTCAGTTATAAATACTGCTTTAATTGCCGAGATTTGAAGCAATAGCCTTTTACAGTGAACTGCTAATTTGCCACATTACACTTCCCAAAGAACTGATTGACGTTGGAGTAGATGTAAGTGTATCTGGTATCTCGTGGGCGTAAGGTTATCTGATGCAGTTGTTACATCAACCTTATTGTGTTTGTGAAACAATAATAATATTATCTGTTGTACCATAATACTTGTTGCTGGTACGATAGGCAGTGAGTTTAACTGGGCTTTTCTTTTTTTCTAAGGTGTCAAAATATGCCCTTCACTCAGCACAAAAACATACAGCTCTTTGGCTCCCATTGGAAACTGTCATAAGGTTGCAGTTGAAGTACTTTTAATTTTAACTGGATGTGTACTCGGTGACTGACATTTGCAGACTGCAGACTAACCCTAAATCACAATTATTGAAAGCTAACCGTTTTAAATCAGGTTCTTAGACTTAAATAATGTTTCTCAGCACTATTTGAAATGGGTGCTTAGTCTGCAGTCTTCAGTCTGCAAATGTCAGACACCAACATTATTTAAGTTTAAGCACCCATTTCAAATAGCGCTGATAAGCATTATTTAAGTCTAAGAACCCGATTTAAAACGGTTAGCTTTCAATGATTGCGATTTGGGGTTAGTCTGCAAATGTCAGACATCGATGTGTACTTTGAATATAGCATGCAATCTCATTTCGATCTTTGACATCTTTAGAACCTACAGTAAAAGAAAAAAAAGATCATACTGTAAGATACTGACTTAACCCTTTCACTCCTGTGGGCTTCCCCATTGATGAGTAAAATCGTCTGGCATTAGACAGAGTAAAATCTATAAGTCTCATTGGCCCTTACAGGAGTGAAAGGGTTAAATTTAATTAATTAATTAAAGTGCATATGACACAAAATTTTTATTAGCTTGTTCGACAGAACTTTCAAAATGGTGAAGAACAGCGTTTATTTTATTGTCAGTGATAGCACTCTTGGTAGCCGAGCTATTCAAGATTTTGACTTATGCAAATTAAATGACTTGTGACGTCACATAGTGGACACAAAATTATGTAAAATCACGAAACATGGAATATCTTTGCAAATACTAAGTCTGCAGGGTTGAAATTTTACAGGGTTGATGTGCTACCAAAACTACACATTGTAATTTTGACTATGACGTCACCATAGCAACATACTCGTTACCAGACCTCTACCTTTCCGGTATCGAAAATGCCTTCTTTGTTGCTTTAGAGTCTAAAAGACTTCCTTGTGCTTGTGCTGTGTATGACCATATTCGGTCACATGGACTGAATGAACATCAAGAGCAAATAACCCTTATTGGGGAGGGAAACTCTGATTTTACCCTTTGGATGGAGGGGGCCTAAAGCCCATTGCATTGCTATGGAAATGTCACAGTGCGCCATATCATGGAACTTTGTAATGAGTATAAGAACTGCAAAAAGTTTCAGTTCTATGCAGAAAAAGTCTTTAGAGATCTTACATCATCTTGTGTCCACTATATGACGCCACAAGTCGTCTAATTTGCATAAATCAAAATCTTGAATAATTCGGCAACCAAGAGAGCTATCACATGAAATAAACGCCATTCTTCATCATTTTAAAAGCTCTTTCGAACAAGCAAATATAAATTTTGTGTCATATGCACTTTTAAGATCTAAACATTGAGAAAACAGAGTAAATGCAGTAGTCACAGTACATGTACATGTACATGGTACGATGCTTTATGTCAATGTACATGTAGCTGTTTTATGTCAAGTTTTGGAGCAATAATATTATATGAATGAATAGAGATGTGATTCTAACAAATGATATCAATTATTTTGATCAGCAGATTTGCCTAACTGAAGATGGTTGCTACGGGGAACCAGATCTAATTCACATCCCAGCAGGACAAGATGATGAACACATATACCTGCAGGTATCTAGTCTTGTTTTTGCAAATGTTCAAGCAACCAAGTAAATTAATTTTTGGTGGGTATACGCAGTGGCTAATCACAAAGTGATAGCTAAAAAGTTGTCCTTGTCTCATTTTGGTTGGTGTCCCTTATTTGCTCGCATTACTTTTGCACAGTTAGCCCCATTTGTTTAAAAGCCGGATAACTTTATCTGGTGGATAAGTCATTATCCGTCAGTTTCAATATCTGCAAAGATGATAGTATTTGCCCTCATCATGTACATGTACATGTTTGCTGTGAATATCCACATTCCAAGCACATCTAGCGCAAAGAAGTGTGAAGGGAAAAAATTTTTGGTCCAGTGTTTGAAATCGATGAAAGTATAATAGGAAGAACGAGTTTATTATAAGACTGTAGGAATTAGTGACTTATTGCCGCCTGGATAAATCTCTAACTCCAGATCTTTGAATAGTAGAACTCGTGGCGCTGATGTTTCGGCCTAAAATGCTGATGAAATTAAAACGCAGTACAAAGAACCTCCTGCAGAGAAGAGAGGGTGTTCAGATGGTCTTCCAGATTTGTTGCAAAGAAAAAGGAGATCACTCTCCCCAGTCCTGAACCACTTACCAATCAAAATAATAAGATATTTTGGCAGTGATTTCCATTCACTGTTTTCTTCTCTGAGAGAACGCCTTTCAACCTTCATCTTCACCTTCATTCTAGGATTTTTATTAACATTTAGAAGAAAGATTTTTCAAGTGTTAGAATAAACACTCTTTTTCCGAGTGTTTTTGGAAATATTGCTTTCTTATTGTGCGTCTCAAAGGAAGCACGTATTTTAGGATGATATTTGGGATCAAAGTTGGCAAACCTTTTACTAACTAATTAAGGACCCACATATCCAAACTTTTCTTCACGGTTGAGGTTTCTTTTTTTGTTTTTGCTAATGAATTATTAATGAGCGTGAGAAGTACATGTAGTTCTTAATAAGTTTGAAAACTTTCTCCAGGGCACACAGAAGTTGTAAGTTAATGTAACAGTAAAAAGATAAAACAGTTTTTTGTTTTAAGGTTCAAGCTGTGCTTGTGCTTGCAGGGATTGAAGAGTTGGTACGATATATGACAGACAGATTGTGTTCAGAATAATGTTTGTTGTGCTTGATGTACATTGTATATTCCCTTGGACCCATTCAAGGAATAAACCCTCACATTTAATTGTCAGGGTGTAACCTTGGTGACCATAAGCGTCTTTTCTTATTACGAATACACACCGGAATATGCCTCTGGCATGACACAATGACCAGTAGCTAAACAAAACAGAAAGGGGGAAATCAACCTCATTCTCATTATTTTCCATCCATTTCTTTCCAGATGATTCTTTCCCTGGTGGGAAAGGTAACAGTGGAGGGGAAAATGGCATTTAAGAAGTCCAGTCAGTATACATTCATCTGGATCTATCAAATCCCTGCCTACAGCCATAACATTTTTTACTGCACGTCACAGTGATGTGGATAGCTTTGCCTGTACTAAACATTCACCCAAGAGGTTTTGACATAATTCATTAACGTTATTGTGAATTCAAC
>NW_027179745.1:0-26381 GCF_036669935.1 Montipora foliosa
ATTTTCGCAAAAAGTGTCGAAATGGCATTTTTGGCAAAGTAGCAAAGGGGGGACCAAAGGAAACTTTTCATAAAATGGCCGATTTTTTGGTGGTCTCGAACTTCGGAACAGCTAACAAAAATAGGAAAATACAAGTCGCCTGATGGCCTAATTAGTATGGATTGAAAGCTAAACTATCCTAGATTTGCGCTATGCAAAAAACCGCATGAAAAAAGACCTATTAGAGAGAAGAGAAATAACATTTTTCGCAAAAGTGTCGAAAATGGCCATTTTGGCAAAGTAGCAAAGGGGGGACCAAGATAGGAAAATTTTCAAAAATGGCCGATTTTTTGGTCGAACTTCGGAAGGCTAAAAAAATAGGAAATACAAGTCGCCTGATGGCCTAATTAGTATGGATTGAAAGCTAAACTATCCTAGATTTGTGCTATGCAAAAAACAGCATGAAAAAAGACCTATTAGAGGAGAAATAACATTTTTCGCAAAAGTGTCGAAAATGGCCATTTTTGGCAAAGTAGCAAAGGGGGGACCAAAGGAAAATTTTCAAAAATGGCCGATTTTTTGGTCGAACTTCGGAAGGCTAAAAAAATAGGAAATACAAGTCGCCTGATGGCCTAATTAGTATGGATTGAAAGCTAAACTATCCTAGATTTGCGCTATGCAAAAACCGCCATGAAAAAAAGACCTATTAGAGGAGAAATAACTTTTTTCGCAAAAGTGTCGAAAATGGCCATTTTTGGCCCAAAGTAGCAAAGGGGGGGACCCAAGGAAAAATTTTTCAAAAATGGCCGATTTTTGGGTCGAACTTCGGAAGGCTAAAAAAATAGGAAATACAAGTCGCCTGATGGCCTAATTAGTATGGATTGAAAGCTAAACTATCCTAGATTTGCGCTATGCAAAAAAACCGCATGAAAAAAGACCTATTAGAGGAGAAATAACATTTTTCGCAAAAGTGTCGAAAATGGCCATTTTTCGCAAAGTAGCAAAGGGGGGACCAAAGGAAATTTTTCAAAAATGGCCGATTTTTGGGTCGAACTTCGGAAGGCTAAAAAAATAGGAAATACAAGTCGCCTGATGGCCTAATTAGTATGGATTGAAAGCTAAACTATCCTAGATTTGCGCTATGCAAAAAACCGCATGAAAAAAAGACCTATTATAGGAGAAGAAATAACATTTTTCGCCAAAAGTATCGAAAATGGCCATTTTGGCAAAGTAGCAAAGGG
The DNA here is from genome assembly GCF_036669935.1 of Montipora foliosa. Classification (NCBI taxonomy): domain Eukaryota; kingdom Metazoa; phylum Cnidaria; class Anthozoa; order Scleractinia; family Acroporidae; genus Montipora; species Montipora foliosa. Next base: position 1,221 of record NW_027179745.1, read on the forward strand.
GGGACCAAAGGAAATTTTTCAAAAATGGCCGATTTTTTGGTCGAACTTCGGAAGGCTAAAAAAATAGGAAATACAAGTCGCCTGATGGCCTAATTAGTATGGATTGAAAGCTAAACTATCCTAGATTTGTGCTATGCAAAAAAACCGCATGAAAAAAGACCTATTAGAGGAGAAATAACATTTTTCGCAAAAGTGTCGAAAATGGCCATTTTTGGCAAAGTAGCAAAGGGGGGACCAAAGGAAATTTTTCAAAAATGGCCGATTTTTTGGTCGAACTTCGGAAGGCTAAAAAAATAGGAAATACAAGTCGCCTGATGGCCTAATTAGTATGGATTGAAAGCTAAACTATCCTAGATTTGTGCTATGCAAAAAACCGCATGAAAAAAGACCTATTAGAGGAGAAATAACATTTTTCGCCAAAAGTGTCGAAAATGGCCATTTTGGCAAAGTAGGCAAAGGGGGGGACAAAAGAAGATTGTCAAACATGGCCGATTTTTTGGTCGAACTTCGGAAGGCTAAAAAAATAGGAAATACAAGTCGCCTGATGGCCTAATTAGTATGGATTGAAAGCTAAACTATCCTAGATTTGTGCTATGCAAAAAACCGCATGAAAAAAGACCTATTAGAGGAGAAATAACATTTTTCGCAAAAGTGTCGAAAATGGCCATTTTTGGCAAAGTAGCAAAGGGGGGACCAAAGGAAAATTTTAAAAAATCGCCCGATTTTTTGGTCGAACTTCGGAAGGCTAAAAAAATAGGAAATACAAGTCGCCTGATGGCCTAATTAGTATGGATTGAAAGCTAAACTATCCTAGATTTGCGCTATGCAAAAAACCGCATGAAAAAAAGACCTATTAGAGGAGAAATAACATTTTTCGCAAAAGTGTCGAAAATGGCCATTTTTCGCAAAGTAGCAAAGGGGGGACCAAAGGAAATTTTTCAAAAATGGCCGATTTTTTGGGTCGAACTTCGGAAGGCTAAAAAAATAGGAAATACAAGTCGCCTGATGGCCTAATTAGTATGGATTGAAAGCTAAACTATCCTAGATTTGCGCTATGCAAAAAACCGCACAAAAAAAAGACCTATTAAAGGAGAAATAACATTTTTCCCAAAAGTGTCGAAAATGGCCATTTTTCGCAAAGTAGCAAAGGGGGGACCAAAGGAAATTTTTCAAAAATGGCCGATTTTTTGGTCGAACTTCGGAAGGCTAAAAAAATAGGAAATACAAGTCGCCTGATGGCCTAATTAGTATGGATTGAAAGATAAACTATCCTAGATTTTTTCTATGAAAAAAACAGCATGAAAAAAGACCTATTAGAGGAGAAATAACATTTTTCGCAAAAGTGTCGAAAATGGCCATTTTTGGCAAAGTAGCAAAGGGGGGACCAAAGGAAATTTTTCAAAAATGGCCGATTTTTTGGTCGAACTTCGGAAGGCTAAAATTATAGGAAATACAAGTCGCCTGATGGCCTAATTAGTATGGATTGAAAGCTAAACTATCTATAGATTTGCGCTATGCAAAAAACCGCATGAAAAAAGACCTATTTGAGTAGAAATAACATTTTTCGCAAAAGTGTCGAAAATGGCCATTTTTGGCAAAGTAGCAAAGGGGGGACCAAAGGAAATTTTTCAAAAAGGGCCGATTTTTTGGTCGAACTTCGGAAGGCTAAAAAAATAGGAAATACAAGTCGCCTGATGGCCTAATTAGTATGGATTGAAAGCTAAACTATCCTAGATTTGAACTATGAAAAAAACCGCATTTAAAAAGACCTATGAGAGTAGAAATAAAATTTTTCGCAAAAGTGTCGAAAATGGCCCATTTTTGGCAAAGTAGCAAAGGGGGGACCAAAGGAAATTTTTCAAAAATGGCCGATTTTTTGGTCGAACTTCGGAAGGCTAAAAAAATAGGAAATACAAGTCGCCTGATGGCCTAATTAGTATGGATTGAAAGCTAAACTATCCTAGATTTGTGCTATGCAAAAAACCGCATGAAAAAAGACCTATTAAAGCAGAAGAAAATAACAATTTTTCGCACAAGTGTCGGAAAAATGGGCCATTTTTGGCAAAAAGTAGCTCAAAGGGTGGTGACCAAAGGAAAAGTTTTCAAAAATGGCCGATTTTTTAGTCGAACCATGCGGAAGGCTAAAAAAATAGGCGAAAATACAAGTCGCCTGATGGCCTAATTAGTAATTGGATTGAAGCCTAAAACTTATCCTAGATGTGTGACTATGCAAAAAACCAGCATGAAACAAAGACCTATTCAAAGGCAGAGAATAAACATTTTTTCGCAAAACGTGTCGAAACCCATGGCCATTTTTGGCCAAGTAGCAAGGGGGGGGGGTGCCCAAAGTGAAAAAGTTCTTACGTTCAAAACCCATGGCCGATTTTTCGGTCGAACTTCGCGGTGAAGGCTAAAAAAATATGAAATACAAGTCGCCGTGATGGCCTAATTAGTATGGATTGAAAGCCTAACAACTCATCCTAGATTTGTTCTATGCCCCCCCAAAAAAACCCTGCATGAAAAAAAGGATCCTAGTAAAGGAGAAAAGAACTAACATTTTTCGCAACCCAAACAACAAAAGTGTCGCAAATGGCCATTTTTGGGCAAAAGGTAGCAGAAGGGGGTGAAACCCAAAGGAAAAAATTTTTCAAAAATGGCCGATTTTTTGGGTGCAACTTCGGAAGAAGTGCTAAAAAAATAGGAAATACAAGTCGCCTGATGGCCTAAAATTAGTATGGATTTGAAAGACTAAACCTATCCTAGTCGATTTGTGGCTATGCAAAGAAACCGCATGGACCGCATGAAAAAAGACCCTATTATTTTTTTTTTTTTTTTTTTTTTTTTTTTTTTTTTTTTTTTTTTTTTTTTTTGTTTGAGGAGAAATAACATTTTTCGGCAAAACCCGCGGAGCGATAAAGGGGCGAGTCGAAAATGGCACACTTGTTGGCAAGGAGTCGCAAAGGAGGCGGGTTTTTGTCGGACCCAAAGGAAATTTTTCAAAAAGGGCCACGGATTTTTTTTGGGGGTCGAACTTCGGATAGGCTTAAGAAAACTAGGAAATACAAGTCGCCTGATGGCCTAAGTAGTATGGATTGTTTTTTACAGCTAAACTATTGTGTTAGATTTGCGCTATGCAAAAAACAGCATGAAATTAAGTTCCCCTATTAGAGGAGAAATAACATTTTTCGCAAAACATAAATCTCTTTTAGTTTAGTTTCCCAAAGTGTCGAAAATGGGCCATTTTTGGCAAAGTAGCAAAGGGTCTGGGACCTTATATAGAAATTTGTCAAAAATGGTCCAGATTTTTTTTTGTTTTGGTCGAACTTCGGAAGGCTAACAAAAATAGGAAATACAAGACGCCTGATGGACTAATTAGTATGGATTGAAAAAGCTCAACTATCCTAGATTTGCGCTATGCAAAAAAAACCGCATGAAAAAAAACCTATTAGAGGAGGAAATAACATTTTTTTTCGCAAAAGTTGTCGAAAATGGCCATTTTGGCCAAAGTAGCAAAGGGGGTGACCAAAGGAAAATTTTTCAAAAATGGCCGATTTTTTGGGTCGAACTTCGGAAGGCTAAAAAAATAGGAAAATCAAGTCGCCCTGATGGCCTAATTACTAGGGATTGAAAGCTAAACTATCCTAGATTTGCGCTATGCAAAAAACCGCATGAAAAAAGGACCGTATTAGAGGAGAAATAACATTTTTCGCCAAACGTGTCGAAAATGGCCATTTTTGGCAAAGTAGCAAAGGGGGGACCAAAGGAATTTTTTTTAAAATGGCCGATTTTTTGGGTCGAACTTCGGAAGGCATAAAAAATAAAAAAATAGGAAATACAAGTCGCCGGATGGACTAATTAGTATGGATGCACAAGCTAAAAACTATCCTAGATTTGCGCTATGCAAAAAACCGCATGAAAAAAGACCAATGAGAGGAGAAATAACATTTTTCGCCAAAAGTGTCGAAAATGCCAATTTTTGGCAAAAGTAGCAAAAGGTGGGGGGACCAAAGGAAAGTTTCAAAAATGGCCGATTTTTGGGTCGAACTTCGGAAGGCTAAAAAAATAGAGAAATACAAGTCGCGCCTGATGGCCTAATTAGGATGGATGGAAAGCTAAACTATCCTAGATTTCATTTCTGCAAAAAACCGGATGAAAAAAGACCTATTAGAGGAGAAATAACATTTTTCGCAAAAGTGTCGAAAATGGCCATTTTTGGCAAAGTAGCAAAGGGGGGACCAAAGGAAATTTTTCAAAAATGGCCGATTTTTGGGTCGAACTTCGCGAAGGCTAAAAAAATAGGAAATACAAGTCGCCTGATGGCCTACTTAGTATGGATTGAAAGCTAAACTATTCTAGATTTGCGCTATGCAAAAAACAGCATGAAAAAAGGATCCTATTAGAGGAGAAATCACATTTTTCGCAAAAAAAAGTGTCGAAAAATGGCCATTTGTGGAAAAGTAGCAAAGGGGGGACCAAAGGAAATTTTTCAAAAATGGCCGATTTTTTTGGGTCAAACTTCGGCACAGGCTAAAAAAAAAAACAAAGGAAAGACAAGTCGCCTGATGGCCTAATCTAGTATGGCACGTGAAAGCCCTACTACAAACAACTTTCCTAGGGATTTGTCCCCCGCTATGCAAAACACACCGGCATGGAAAAAAGGATTACCTATGAGAGGGAGACACAATAACATTTTTCGCAACAAGGTCTCGAAAAATGGCCATTTTTGGCAAAGGAGCAAAGGGGGGTGGACCAAAGGAAATTTTTCAAACAATGGCCGATTTTTTTTGGGTCGAACTTCGGAAGGCTAAAAAAAATAGGAAATACAAGTCGCATGATGGCCTAATTAGTATGGATTGAAAGCTAAACTATCCTAGATTTGAGCTATGCAAATAACCGCATGAAAAAATACCTATTAGAGGATAAAAACATTCATTTTTCGCAAAAGTGTCGAAAATGGCCATTTTTGGCAAAGTAGCAAAGGGGGGGACCAAAGGAAATTTTTCAAAAATGGCCGATTTTTTGGTCGAACTTCGGAAGGCTAAAAAAATAGGAAATACAAGTCGCCTGATGGCCTAATTAGTATGGATTGAAAGCTAAACTATCCTAGATTTGTGCTATGCAAAAAACCGCATGAAAAAAGACCTATTAAAGGAGAAATAACATTTTTCGCAAAAGTGTCGAAAATGGCCATTTTTGGCAAAGTAGCAAAGGGGGGACCAAAGGAAATTTTCAAAAATGGCCGATTTTTTGGTCGAACTTCGGAAGGCTAAAAAAATAGGAAATACAAGTCGCCTGATGGCCTAATTAGTATGGATTGAAAGCTAAACTATCCTAGATTTGTGCTATGCAAAAAACCGCATGAAAAAAGACCTATTAAAGGAGAAATAACATTTTTCGCAAAAGTGTCGAAAATGGCCATTTTTGGCAAAGTAGCAAAGGGGGGACCAAAGGAAATTTTTCAAAAATGGCCGATTTTTTGGTCGAACTTCGGAAGGCTAAAAAAATAGGAAATACAAGTCGCCTGATGGCCTAATTAGTATGGATTGAAAGCTAAACTATCCTAGATTTGTGCTATGCAAAAAACCGCATGAAAAAAGACCTATTAAAGGAGAAATAACATTTTTCGCAAAAGTGTCGAAAATGGCCATTTTTGGCAAAGTAGCAAAGGGGGGACCAAAGGAAATTTTTCAAAAATGGCCGATTTTTTGGTCGAACTTCGGAAGGCTAAAAAAATAGGAAATACAAGTCGCCTGATGGCCTAATTAGTATGGATTGAAAGCTAAACTATCCTAGATTTGTGCTATGCAAAAAACCGCATGAAAAAAGACCTATTAAAGGAGAAATAACATTTTTCGCAAAAGTGTCGAAAATGGCCATTTTTGGCAAAGTAGCAAAGGGGGGACCAAAGGAAATTTTTCAAAAATGGCCGATTTTTTGGTCGAACTTCGGAAGGCTAAAAAAATAGGAAATACAAGTCGCCTGATGGCCTAATTAGTATGGATTGAAAGCTAAACTATCCTAGATTTGTGCTATGCAAAAAACCGCATGAAAAAAGACCTATTAAAGGAGAAATAACATTTTTCGCAAAAGTGTCGAAAATGGCCATTTTTGGCAAAGTAGCAAAGGGGGGACCAAAGGAAATTTTTCAAAAATGGCCGATTTTTTGGTCGAACTTCGGAAGGCTAAAAAAATAGGAAATACAAGTCGCCTGATGGCCTAATTAGTATGGATTGAAAGCTAAACTATCCTAGATTTGTGCTATGCAAAAAACCGCATGAAAAAAGACCTATTAAAGGAGAAATAACATTTTTCGCAAAAGTGTCGAAAATGGCCATTTTTGGCAAAGTAGCAAAGGGGGGACCAAAGGAAATTTTTCAAAAATGGCCGATTTTTTGGTCGAACTTCGGAAGGCTAAAAAAATAGGAAATACAAGTCGCCTGATGGCCTAATTAGTATGGATTGAAAGCTAAACTATCCTAGATTTGTGCTATGCAAAAAACCGCATGAAAAAAGACCTATTAAAGGAGAAATAACATTTTTCGCAAAAGTGTCGAAAATGGCCATTTTTGGCAAAGTAGCAAAGGGGGGACCAAAGGAAATTTTTCAAAAATGGCCGATTTTTTGGTCGAACTTCGGAAGGCTAAAAAAATAGGAAATACAAGTCGCCTGATGGCCTAATTAGTATGGATTGAAAGCTAAACTATCCTAGATTTGTGCTATGCAAAAAACCGCATGAAAAAAGACCTATTAAAGGAGAAATAACATTTTTCGCAAAAGTGTCGAAAATGGCCATTTTTGGCAAAGTAGCAAAGGGGGGACCAAAGGAAATTTTTCAAAAATGGCCGATTTTTTGGTCGAACTTCGGAAGGCTAAAAAAATAGGAAATACAAGTCGCCTGATGGCCTAATTAGTATGGATTGAAAGCTAAACTATCCTAGATTTGTGCTATGCAAAAAACCGCATGAAAAAAGACCTATTAAAGGAGAAATAACATTTTTCGCAAAAGTGTCGAAAATGGCCATTTTTGGCAAAGTAGCAAAGGGGGGACCAAAGGAAATTTTTCAAAAATGGCCGATTTTTTGGTCGAACTTCGGAAGGCTAAAAAAATAGGAAATACAAGTCGCCTGATGGCCTAATTAGTATGGATTGAAAGCTAAACTATCCTAGATTTGTGCTATGCAAAAAACCGCATGAAAAAAGACCTATTAAAGGAGAAATAACATTTTTCGCAAAAGTGTCGAAAATGGCCATTTTTGGCAAAGTAGCAAAGGGGGGACCAAAGGAAATTTTTCAAAAATGGCCGATTTTTTGGTCGAACTTCGGAAGGCTAAAAAAATAGGAAATACAAGTCGCCTGATGGCCTAATTAGTATGGATTGAAAGCTAAACTATCCTAGATTTGTGCTATGCAAAAAACCGCATGAAAAAAGACCTATTAGAGGAGAAATAACATTTTTCGCAAAAGTGTCGAAAATGGCCATTTTTGGCAAAGTAGCAAAGGGGGGACCAAAGGAAATTTTTCAAAAATGGCCGATTTTTTGGTCGAACTTCGGAAGGCTAAAAAAATAGGAAATACAAGTCGCCTGATGGCCTAATTAGTATGGATTGAAAGCTAAACTATCCTAGATTTGTGCTATGCAAAAAACCGCATGAAAAAAGACCTATTAAAGGAGAAATAACATTTTTCGCAAAAGTGTCGAAAATGGCCATTTTTGGCAAAGTAGCAAAGGGGGGACCAAAGGAAATTTTTCAAAAATGGCCGATTTTTTGGTCGAACTTCGGAAGGCTAAAAAAATAGGAAATACAAGTCGCCTGATGGCCTAATTAGTATGGATTGAAAGCTAAACTATCCTAGATTTGTGCTATGCAAAAAACCGCATGAAAAAAGACCTATTAAAGGAGAAATAACATTTTTCGCAAAAGTGTCGAAAATGGCCATTTTTGGCAAAGTAGCAAAGGGGGGACCAAAGGAAATTTTTCAAAAATGGCCGATTTTTTGGTCGAACTTCGGAAGGCTAAAAAAATAGGAAATACAAGTCGCCTGATGGCCTAATTAGTATGGATTGAAAGCTAAACTATCCTAGATTTGTGCTATGCAAAAAACCGCATGAAAAAAGACCTATTAAAGGAGAAATAACATTTTTCGCAAAAGTGTCGAAAATGGCCATTTTTGGCAAAGTAGCAAAGGGGGGACCAAAGGAAATTTTTCAAAAATGGCCGATTTTTTGGTCGAACTTCGGAAGGCTAAAAAAATAGGAAATACAAGTCGCCTGATGGCCTAATTAGTATGGATTGAAAGCTAAACTATCCTAGATTTGTGCTATGCAAAAAACCGCATGAAAAAAGACCTATTAAAGGAGAAATAACATTTTTCGCAAAAGTGTCGAAAATGGCCATTTTTGGCAAAGTAGCAAAGGGGGGACCAAAGGAAATTTTTCAAAAATGGCCGATTTTTTGGTCGAACTTCGGAAGGCTAAAAAAATAGGAAATACAAGTCGCCTGATGGCCTAATTAGTATGGATTGAAAGCTAAACTATCCTAGATTTGTGCTATGCAAAAAACCGCATGAAAAAAGACCTATTAAAGGAGAAATAACATTTTTCGCAAAAGTGTCGAAAATGGCCATTTTTGGCAAAGTAGCAAAGGGGGGACCAAAGGAAATTTTTCAAAAATGGCCGATTTTTTGGTCGAACTTCGGAAGGCTAAAAAAATAGGAAATACAAGTCGCCTGATGGCCTAATTAGTATGGATTGAAAGCTAAACTATCCTAGATTTGTGCTATGCAAAAAACCGCATGAAAAAAGACCTATTAAGGAGAAATAACATTTTTCGCAAAAGTGTCGAAAATGGCCATTTTTGGCAAAGTAGCAAAGGGGGGACCAAAGGAAATTTTTCAAAAATGGCCGATTTTTTGGTCGAACTTCGGAAGGCTAAAAAAATAGGAAATACAAGTCGCCTGATGGCCTAATTAGTATGGATTGAAAGCTAAACTATCCTAGATTTGTGCTATGCAAAAAACCGCATGAAAAAAGACCTATTAAAGGAGAAATAACATTTTTCGCAAAAGTGTCGAAAATGGCCATTTTTGGCAAAGTAGCAAAGGGGGGACCAAAGGAAATTTTTCAAAAATGGCCGATTTTTTGGTCGAACTTCGGAAGGCTAAAAAAATAGGAAATACAAGTCGCCTGATGGCCTAATTAGTATGGATTGAAAGCTAAACTATCCTAGATTTGTGCTATGCAAAAAACCGCATGAAAAAAGACCTATTAAAGGAGAAATAACATTTTTCGCAAAAGTGTCGAAAATGGCCATTTTTGGCAAAGTAGCAAAGGGGGGACCAAAGGAAATTTTTCAAAAATGGCCGATTTTTTGGTCGAACTTCGGAAGGCTAAAAAAATAGGAAATACAAGTCGCCTGATGGCCTAATTAGTATGGATTGAAAGCTAAACTATCCTAGATTTGTGCTATGCAAAAAACCGCATGAAAAAAGACCTATTAAAGGAGAAATAACATTTTTCGCAAAAGTGTCGAAAATGGCCATTTTTGGCAAAGTAGCAAAGGGGGGACCAAAGGAAATTTTTCAAAAATGGCCGATTTTTTGGTCGAACTTCGGAAGGCTAAAAAAATAGGAAATACAAGTCGCCTGATGGCCTAATTAGTATGGATTGAAAGCTAAACTATCCTAGATTTGTGCTATGCAAAAAACCGCATGAAAAAAGACCTATTAAAGGAGAAATAACATTTTTCGCAAAAGTGTCGAAAATGGCCATTTTTGGCAAAGTAGCAAAGGGGGGACCAAAGGAAATTTTTCAAAAATGGCCGATTTTTTGGTCGAACTTCGGAAGGCTAAAAAAATAGGAAATACAAGTCGCCTGATGGCCTAATTAGTATGGATTGAAAGCTAAACTATCCTAGATTTGTGCTATGCAAAAAACCGCATGAAAAAAGACCTATTAAAGGAGAAATAACATTTTTCGCAAAAGTGTCGAAAATGGCCATTTTTGGCAAAGTAGCAAAGGGGGGACCAAAGGAAATTTTTCAAAAATGGCCGATTTTTTGGTCGAACTTCGGAAGGCTAAAAAAATAGGAAATACAAGTCGCCTGATGGCCTAATTAGTATGGATTGAAAGCTAAACTATCCTAGATTTGTGCTATGCAAAAAACCGCATGAAAAAAGACCTATTAAAGGAGAAATAACATTTTTCGCAAAAGTGTCGAAAATGGCCATTTTTGGCAAAGTAGCAAAGGGGGGACCAAAGGAAATTTTTCAAAAATGGCCGATTTTTTGGTCGAACTTCGGAAGGCTAAAAAAATAGGAAATACAAGTCGCCTGATGGCCTAATTAGTATGGATTGAAAGCTAAACTATCCTAGATTTGTGCTATGCAAAAAACCGCATGAAAAAAGACCTATTAAAGGAGAAATAACATTTTTCGCAAAAGTGTCGAAAATGGCCATTTTTGGCAAAGTAGCAAAGGGGGGACCAAAGGAAATTTTTCAAAAATGGCCGATTTTTTGGTCGAACTTCGGAAGGCTAAAAAAATAGGAAATACAAGTCGCCTGATGGCCTAATTAGTATGGATTGAAAGCTAAACTATCCTAGATTTGTGCTATGCAAAAAACCGCATGAAAAAAGACCTATTAAAGGAGAAATAACATTTTTCGCAAAAGTGTCGAAAATGGCCATTTTTGGCAAAGTAGCAAAGGGGGGACCAAAGGAAATTTTTCAAAAATGGCCGATTTTTTGGTCGAACTTCGGAAGGCTAAAAAAATAGGAAATACAAGTCGCCTGATGGCCTAATTAGTATGGATTGAAAGCTAAACTATCCTAGATTTGTGCTATGCAAAAAACCGCATGAAAAAAGACCTATTAAAGGAGAAATAACATTTTTCGCAAAAGTGTCGAAAATGGCCATTTTTGGCAAAGTAGCAAAGGGGGGACCAAAGGAAATTTTTCAAAAATGGCCGATTTTTTGGTCGAACTTCGGAAGGCTAAAAAAATAGGAAATACAAGTCGCCTGATGGCCTAATTAGTATGGATTGAAAGCTAAACTATCCTAGATTTGTGCTATGCAAAAAACCGCATGAAAAAAGACCTATTAAAGGAGAAATAACATTTTTCGCAAAAGTGTCGAAAATGGCCATTTTTGGCAAAGTAGCAAAGGGGGGACCAAAGGAAATTTTTCAAAAATGGCCGATTTTTTGGTCGAACTTCGGAAGGCTAAAAAAATAGGAAATACAAGTCGCCTGATGGCCTAATTAGTATGGATTGAAAGCTAAACTATCCTAGATTTGTGCTATGCAAAAAACCGCATGAAAAAAGACCTATTAAAGGAGAAATAACATTTTTCGCAAAAGTGTCGAAAATGGCCATTTTTGGCAAAGTAGCAAAGGGGGGACCAAAGGAAATTTTTCAAAAATGGCCGATTTTTTGGTCGAACTTCGGAAGGCTAAAAAAATAGGAAATACAAGTCGCCTGATGGCCTAATTAGTATGGATTGAAAGCTAAACTATCCTAGATTTGTGCTATGCAAAAAACCGCATGAAAAAAGACCTATTAAAGGAGAAATAACATTTTTCGCAAAAGTGTCGAAAATGGCCATTTTTGGCAAAGTAGCAAAGGGGGGACCAAAGGAAATTTTTCAAAAATGGCCGATTTTTTGGTCGAACTTCGGAAGGCTAAAAAAATAGGAAATACAAGTCGCCTGATGGCCTAATTAGTATGGATTGAAAGCTAAACTATCCTAGATTTGTGCTATGCAAAAAACCGCATGAAAAAAGACCTATTAAAGGAGAAATAACATTTTTCGCAAAAGTGTCGAAAATGGCCATTTTTGGCAAAGTAGCAAAGGGGGGACCAAAGGAAATTTTTCAAAAATGGCCGATTTTTTGGTCGAACTTCGGAAGGCTAAAAAAATAGGAAATACAAGTCGCCTGATGGCCTAATTAGTATGGATTGAAAGCTAAACTATCCTAGATTTGTGCTATGCAAAAAACCGCATGAAAAAAGACCTATTAAAGAAAAATAACATTTTTCGCAAAAGTGTCGAAAATGGCCATTTTTGGCAAAGTAGCAAAGGGGGGACCAAAGGAAATTTTTCAAAAATGGCCGATTTTTGGTCGAACTTCGGAAGGCTAAAAAAATAGGAAATACAAGTCGCCTGATGGCCTAATTAGTATGGATTGAAAGCTAAACTATCCTAGATTTGTGCTATGCAAAAAACCGCATGAAAAAAGACCTATTAAAGGAGAAATAACATTTTTCGCAAAAGTGTCGAAAATGGCCATTTTTGGCAAAGTAGCAAAGGGGGGACCAAAGGAAATTTTTCAAAAATGGCCGATTTTTTGGTCGAACTTCGGAAGGCTAAAAAAATAGGAAATACAAGTCGCCTGATGGCCTAATTAGTATGGATTGAAAGCTAAACTATCCTAGATTTGTGCTATGCAAAAAACCGCATGAAAAAAGACCTATTAAAGGAGAAATAACATTTTTCGCAAAAGTGTCGAAAATGGCCATTTTTGGCAAAGTAGCAAAGGGGGGACCAAAGGAAATTTTTCAAAAATGGCCGATTTTTTGGTCGAACTTCGGAAGGCTAAAAAAATAGGAAATACAAGTCGCCTGATGGCCTAATTAGTATGGATTGAAAGCTAAACTATCCTAGATTTGTGCTATGCAAAAAACCGCATGAAAAAAGACCTATTAAAGGAGAAATAACATTTTTCGCAAAAGTGTCGAAAATGGCCATTTTTGGCAAAGTAGCAAAGGGGGGACCAAAGGAAATTTTTCAAAAATGGCCGATTTTTGGGTCGAACTTCGGAAGGCTAAAAAAATAGGAAATACAAGTCGCCTGATGGCCTAATTAGTATGGATTGAAAGCTAAACTATCCTAGATTTGTGCTATGCAAAAAACCGCATGAAAAAAGACCTATTAGAGGAGAAATAACATTTTTCGCAAAAGTGTCGAAAATGGCCATTTTTGGCAAAGTAGCAAAGGGGGGACCAAAGGAAATTTTTCAAAAATGGCCGATTTTTTGGTCGAACTTCGGAAGGCTAAAAAAATAGGAAATACAAGTCGCCTGATGGCCTAATTAGTATGGATTGAAAGCTAAACTATCCTAGATTTGTGCTATGCAAAAAACCGCATGAAAAAAGACCTATTAGAGGAGAAATAACATTTTTCGCAAAAGTGTCGAAAATGGCTATTTTTGGCAAAGTAGCAAAGGGGGGACCAAAGGAAATTGGCCAATTTTTTGGTCGAACTTCGGAAGGCTAAAAAAATAGGAAATACAAGTCGCCTGATGGCCTAATTAGTATGGATTGAAAGCTAAACTATCCTAGATTTGTGCTATGCAAAAAACCGCATGAAAAAAGACCTATTAAAGGAGAAATAACATTTTTCGCAAAAGTGTCGAAAATGGCCATTTTTGGCAAAGTAGCAAAGGGGGGACCAAAGGAAATTTTTCAAAAATGGCCGATTTTTTGGTCGAACTTCGGAAGGCTAAAAAAATAGGAAATACAAGTCGCCTGATGGCCTAATTAGTATGGATTGAAAGCTAAACTATCCTAGATTTGTGCTATGCAAAAAACCGCATGAAAAAAGACCTATTAAAGGAGAAATAACATTTTTCGCAAAAGTGTCGAAAATGGCCATTTTTGGCAAAGTAGCAAAGGGGGGACCAAAGGAATTTTTCAAAAATGGCCGATTTTTTGGTCGAACTTCGGAAGGCTAAAAAAATAGGAAATACAAGTCGCCTGATGGCCTAATTAGTATGGATTGAAAGCTAAACTATCCTAGATTTGTGCTATGCAAAAAACCGCATGAAAAAAGACCTATTAAAGGAGAAATAACATTTTTCGCAAAAGTGTCGAAAATGGCCATTTTTGGCAAAGTAGCAAAGGGGGGACCAAAGGAATTTTTCAAAAATGGCCGATTTTTTGGTCGAACTTCGGAAGGCTAAAAAAATAGGAAATACAAGTCGCCTGATGGCCTAATTAGTATGGATTGAAAGCTAAACTATCCTAGATTTGTGCTATGCAAAAAACCGCATGAAAAAAGACCTATTAAAGGAGAAATAACATTTTTCGCAAAAGTGTCGAAAATGGCCATTTTTGGCAAAGTAGCAAAGGGGGGACCAAAGGAAATTTTTCAAAAATGGCCGATTTTTTGGTCGAACTTCGGAAGGCTAAAAAAATAGGAAATACAAGTCGCCTGATGGCCTAATTAGTATGGATTGAAAGCTAAACTATCCTAGATTTGTGCTATGCAAAAAACCGCATGAAAAAAGACCTATTAAGGAGAAATAACATTTTTCGCAAAAGTGTCGAAAATGGCCATTTTTGGCAAAGTAGCAAAGGGGGGACCAAAGGAAATTTTTCAAAAATGGCCGATTTTTTGGTCGAACTTCGGAAGGCTAAAAAAATAGGAAATACAAGTCGCCTGATGGCCTAATTAGTATGGATTGAAAGCTAAACTATCCTAGATTTGTGCTATGCAAAAAACCGCATGAAAAAAGACCTATTAAAGGAGAAATAACATTTTTCGCAAAAGTGTCGAAAATGGCCATTTTTGGCAAAGTAGCAAAGGGGGGACCAAAGGAAATTTTTCAAAAATGGCCGATTTTTGGGTCGAACTTCGGAAGGCTAAAAAAATAGGAAATACAAGTCGCCTGATGGCCTAATTAGTATGGATTGAAAGCTAAACTATCCTAGATTTGTGCTATGCAAAAAACCGCATGAAAAAAGACCTATTAAAGGAGAAATAACATTTTTCGCAAAAGTGTCGAAAATGGCCATTTTTGGCAAAGTAGCAAAGGGGGGACCAAAGGAAATTTTTCAAAAATGGCCGATTTTTTGGTCGAACTTCGGAAGGCTAAAAAAATAGGAAATACAAGTCGCCTGATGGCCTAATTAGTATGGATTGAAAGCTAAACTATCCTAGATTTGTGCTATGCAAAAAACCGCATGAAAAAAGACCTATTAAAGGAGAAATAACATTTTTCGCAAAAGTGTCGAAAATGGCCATTTTTGGCAAAGTAGCAAAGGGGGGACCAAAGGAAATTTTTCAAAAATGGCCGATTTTTTGGTCGAACTTCGGAAGGCTAAAAAAATAGGAAATACAAGTCGCCTGATGGCCTAATTAGTATGGATTGAAAGCTAAACTATCCTAGATTTGTGCTATGCAAAAAACCGCATGAAAAAAGACCTATTAGAGGAGAAATAACATTTTTCGCAAAAGTGTCGAAAATGGCCATTTTTGGCAAAGTAGCAAAGGGGGGACCAAAGGAAATTTTTCAAAAATGGCCGATTTTTTGGTCGAACTTCGGAAGGCTAAAAAAATAGGAAATACAAGTCGCCTGATGGCCTAATTAGTATGGATTGAAAGCTAAACTATCCTAGATTTGTGCTATGCAAAAAACCGCATGAAAAAAGACCTATTAGAGGAGAAATAACATTTTTCGCAAAAGTGTCGAAAATGGCCATTTTTGGCAAAGTAGCAAAGGGGGGACCAAAGGAAATTTTTCAAAAATGGCCGATTTTTTGGTCGAACTTCGGAAGGCTAAAAAAATAGGAAATACAAGTCGCCTGATGGCCTAATTAGTATGGATTGAAAGCTAAACTATCCTAGATTTGTGCTATGCAAAAAACCGCATGAAAAAAGACCTATTAAGGAGAAATAACATTTTTCGCAAAAGTGTCGAAAATGGCCATTTTTGGCAAAGTAGCAAAGGGGGGACCAAAGGAAATTTTTCAAAAATGGCCGATTTTTTGGTCGAACTTCGGAAGGCTAAAAAAATAGGAAATACAAGTCGCCTGATGGCCTAATTAGTATGGATTGAAAGCTAAACTATCCTAGATTTGTGCTATGCAAAAAACCGCATGAAAAAAGACCTATTAAAGGAGAAATAACATTTTTCGCAAAAGTGTCGAAAATGGCCATTTTTGGCAAAGTAGCAAAGGGGGGACCAAAGGAAATTTTTCAAAAATGGCCGATTTTTTGGTCGAACTTCGGAAGGCTAAAAAAATAGGAAATACAAGTCGCCTGATGGCCTAATTAGTATGGATTGAAAGCTAAACTATCCTAGATTTGTGCTATGCAAAAAACCGCATGAAAAAAGACCTATTAAAGGAGAAATAACATTTTTCGCAAAAGTGTCGAAAATGGCCATTTTTGGCAAAGTAGCAAAGGGGGGACCAAAGGAAATTTTTCAAAAATGGCCGATTTTTTGGTCGAACTTCGGAAGGCTAAAAAAATAGGAAATACAAGTCGCCTGATGGCCTAATTAGTATGGATTGAAAGCTAAACTATCCTAGATTTGTGCTATGCAAAAAACCGCATGAAAAAAGACCTATTAAAGGAGAAATAACATTTTTCGCAAAAGTGTCGAAAATGGCCATTTTTGGCAAAGTAGCAAAGGGGGGACCAAAGGAAATTTTCAAAAATGGCCGATTTTTGGGTCTAACTTCGGAAGGCTAAAAAAATAGGAAATACAAGTCGCCTGATGGCCTAATTAGTATGGATTGAAAGCTAAACTATCCTAGATTTGTGCTATGCAAAAAACCGCATGAAAAAAGACCTATTAAAGGAGAAATAACATTTTTCGCAAAAGTGTCGAAAATGGCCATTTTTGGCAAAGTAGCAAAGGGGGGACCAAAGGAAATTTTTCAAAAATGGCCGATTTTTTGGTCGAACTTCGGAAGGCTAAAAAAATAGGAAATACAAGTCGCCTGATGGCCTAATTAGTATGGATTGAAAGCTAAACTATCCTAGATTTGTGCTATGCAAAAAACCGCATGAAAAAAGACCTATTAAAGGAGAAATAACATTTTTCGCAAAAGTGTCGAAAATGGCCATTTTTGGCAAAGTAGCAAAGGGGGGACCAAAGGAAATTTTTCAAAAATGGCCGATTTTTTGGTCGAACTTCGGAAGGCTAAAAAAATAGGAAATACAAGTCGCCTGATGGCCTAATTAGTATGGATTGAAAGCTAAACTATCCTAGATTTGTGCTATGCAAAAAACCGCATGAAAAAAGACCTATTAAAGGAGAAATAACATTTTTCGCAAAAGTGTCGAAAATGGCCATTTTTGGCAAAGTAGCAAAGGGGGGACCAAAGGAAATTTTTCAAAAATGGCCGATTTTTTGGTCGAACTTCGGAAGGCTAAAAAAATAGGAAATACAAGTCGCCTGATGGCCTAATTAGTATGGATTGAAAGCTAAACTATCCTAGATTTGTGCTATGCAAAAAACCGCATGAAAAAAGACCTATTAAAGGAGAAATAACATTTTTCGCAAAAGTGTCGAAAATGGCCATTTTTGGCAAAGTAGCAAAGGGGGGACCAAAGGAAATTTTTCAAAAATGGCCGATTTTTTGGTCGAACTTCGGAAGGCTAAAAAAATAGGAAATACAAGTCGCCTGATGGCCTAATTAGTATGGATTGAAAGCTAAACTATCCTAGATTTGTGCTATGCAAAAAACCGCATGAAAAAAGACCTATTAAAGGAGAAATAACATTTTTCGCAAAAGTGTCGAAAATGGCCATTTTTGGCAAAGTAGCAAAGGGGGGACCAAAGGAAATTTTTCAAAAATGGCCGATTTTTTGTCGAACTTCGGAAGGCTAAAAAAATAGGAAATACAAGTCGCCTGATGGCCTAATTAGTATGGATTGAAAGCTAAACTATCCTAGATTTGTGCTATGCAAAAAACCGCATGAAAAAAGACCTATTAGAGGAGAAATAACATTTTTCGCAAAAGTGTCGAAAATGGCCATTTTTGGCAAAGTAGCAAAGGGGGGACCAAAGGAAATTTTTCAAAAATGGCCGATTTTTTGGTCGAACTTCGGAAGGCTAAAAAAATAGGAAATACAAGTCGCCTGATGGCCTAATTAGTATGGATTGAAAGCTAAACTATCCTAGATTTGTGCTATGCAAAAAACCGCATGAAAAAAGACCTATTAGAGGAGAAATAACATTTTTCGCAAAAGTGTCGAAAATGGCCATTTTTGGCAAAGTAGCAAAGGGGGGACCAAAGGAAATTTTTCAAAAATGGCCGATTTTTTGGTCGAACTTCGGAAGGCTAAAAAAATAGGAAATACAAGTCGCCTGATGGCCTAATTAGTATGGATTGAAAGCTAAACTATCCTAGATTTGTGCTATGCAAAAAACCGCATGAAAAAAGACCTATTAAAGAGAAATAACATTTTTCGCAAAAGTGTCGAAAATGGCCATTTTTGGCAAAGTAGCAAAGGGGGGACCAAAGGAAATTTTTCAAAAATGGCCGATTTTTTGGTCGAACTTCGGAAGGCTAAAAAAATAGGAAATACAAGTCGCCTGATGGCCTAATTAGTATGGATTGAAAGCTAAACTATCCTAGATTTGTGCTATGCAAAAAACCGCATGAAAAAAGACCTATTAGAGGAGAAATAACATTTTTCGCAAAAGTGTCGAAAATGGCCATTTTTGGCAAAGTAGCAAAGGGGGGACCAAAGGAAATTTTTCAAAAATGGCCGATTTTTTGGTCGAACTTCGGAAGGCTAAAAAAATAGGAAATACAAGTCGCCTGATGGCCTAATTAGTATGGATTGAAAGCTAAACTATCCTAGATTTGTGCTATGCAAAAAACCGCATGAAAAAAGACCTATTAAAGGAGAAATAACATTTTTCGCAAAAGTGTCGAAAATGGCCATTTTTGGCAAAGTAGCAAAGGGGGGACCAAAGGAAATTTTTCAAAAATGGCCGATTTTTTGGTCGAACTTCGGAAGGCTAAAAAAATAGGAAATACAAGTCGCCTGATGGCCTAATTAGTATGGATTGAAAGCTAAACTATCCTAGATTTGTGCTATGCAAAAAACCGCATGAAAAAAGACCTATTAGAGGAGAAATAACATTTTTCGCAAAAGTGTCGAAAATGGCCATTTTTGGCAAAGTAGCAAAGGGGGGACCAAAGGAAATTTTTCAAAAATGGCCGATTTTTTGGTCGAACTTCGGAAGGCTAAAAAAATAGGAAATACAAGTCGCCTGATGGCCTAATTAGTATGGATTGAAAGCTAAACTATCCTAGATTTGTGCTATGCAAAAAACCGCATGAAAAAAGACCTATTAGAGGAGAAATAACATTTTTCGCAAAAGTGTCGAAAATGGCCATTTTTGGCAAAGTAGCAAAGGGGGGACCAAAGGAAATTTTTCAAAAATGGCCGATTTTTTGGTCGAACTTCGGAAGGCTAAAAAAATAGGAAATACAAGTCGCCTGATGGCCTAATTAGTATGGATTGAAAGCTAAACTATCCTAGATTTGTGCTATGCAAAAAACCGCATGAAAAAAGACCTATTAGAGGAGAAATAACATTTTTCGCAAAAGTGTCGAAAATGGCCATTTTTGGCAAAGTAGCAAAGGGGGGACCAAAGGAAATTTTTCAAAAATGGCCGATTTTTTGGTCGAACTTCGGAAGGCTAAAAAAATAGGAAATACAAGTCGCCTGATGGCCTAATTAGTATGGATTGAAAGCTAAACTATCCTAGATTTGTGCTATGCAAAAAACCGCATGAAAAAAGACCTATTAGAGGAGAAATAACATTTTTCGCAAAAGTGTCGAAAATGGCCATTTTTGGCAAAGTAGCAAAGGGGGGACCAAAGGAAATTTTTCAAAAATGGCCGATTTTTTGGTCGAACTTCGGAAGGCTAAAAAAATAGGAAATACAAGTCGCCTGATGGCCTAATTAGTATGGATTGAAAGCTAAACTATCCTAGATTTGTGCTATGCAAAAAACCGCATGAAAAAAGACCTATTAGAGGAGAAATAACATTTTTCGCAAAAGTGTCGAAAATGGCCATTTTTGGCAAAGTAGCAAAGGGGGGACCAAAGGAAATTTTTCAAAAATGGCCGATTTTTTGGTCGAACTTCGGAAGGCTAAAAAAATAGGAAATACAAGTCGCCTGATGGCCTAATTAGTATGGATTGAAAGCTAAACTATCCTAGATTTGTGCTATGCAAAAAACCGCATGAAAAAAGACCTATTAGAGGAGAAATAACATTTTTCGCAAAAGTGTCGAAAATGGCCATTTTTGGCAAAGTAGCAAAGGGGGGACCAAAGGAAATTTTTCAAAAATGGCCGATTTTTTGGTCGAACTTCGGAAGGCTAAAAAAATAGGAAATACAAGTCGCCTGATGGCCTAATTAGTATGGATTGAAAGCTAAACTATCCTAGATTTGTGCTATGCAAAAAACCGCATGAAAAAAGACCTATTAGAGGAGAAATAACATTTTTCGCAAAAGTGTCGAAAATGGCCATTTTTGGCAAAGTAGCAAAGGGGGGACCAAAGGAAATTTTTCAAAAATGGCCGATTTTTTGGTCGAACTTCGGAAGGCTAAAAAAATAGGAAATACAAGTCGCCTGATGGCCTAATTAGTATGGATTGAAAGCTAAACTATCCTAGATTTGTGCTATGCAAAAAACCGCATGAAAAAAGACCTATTAGAGGAGAAATAACATTTTTCGCAAAAGTGTCGAAAATGGCCATTTTTGGCAAAGTAGCAAAGGGGGGACCAAAGGAAATTTTTCAAAAATGGCCGATTTTTTGGTCGAACTTCGGAAGGCTAAAAAAATAGGAAATACAAGTCGCCTGATGGCCTAATTAGTATGGATTGAAAGCTAAACTATCCTAGATTTGTGCTATGCAAAAAACCGCATGAAAAAAGACCTATTAGAGGAGAAATAACATTTTTCGCAAAAGTGTCGAAAATGGCCATTTTTGGCAAAGTAGCAAAGGGGGGACCAAAGGAAATTTTTCAAAAATGGCCGATTTTTTGGTCGAACTTCGGAAGGCTAAAAAAATAGGAAATACAAGTCGCCTGATGGCCTAATTAGTATGGATTGAAAGCTAAACTATCCTAGATTTGTGCTATGCAAAAAACCGCATGAAAAAAGACCTATTAGAGGAGAAATAACATTTTTCGCAAAAGTGTCGAAAATGGCCATTTTTGGCAAAGTAGCAAAGGGGGGACCAAAGGAAATTTTTCAAAAATGGCCGATTTTTTGGTCGAACTTCGGAAGGCTAAAAAAATAGGAAATACAAGTCGCCTGATGGCCTAATTAGTATGGATTGAAAGCTAAACTATCCTAGATTTGTGCTATGCAAAAAAACCGCATGAAAAAAGACCTATTAAAGGAGAAATAACATTTTTCGCAAAAGTGTCGAAAATGGCCATTTTTGGCAAAGTAGCAAAGGGGGGACCAAAGGAAATTTCCAATAGTGCCGATTTTTTGGTCGAACTTCGGAAGGCTAAAAAAATAGGAAATACAAGTCGCCTGATGGCCTAATTAGTATGGATTGAAAGCTAAACTATCCTAGATTTGTGCTATGCAAAAAACCGCATGAAAAAAGACCTATTAGAAGAGAAATAACATTTTTCGCAAAAGTGTCGAAAATGGCCATTTTTGGCAAAGTAGCAAAGGGGGGACCAAAGGAAATTTTTCAAAAATGGCCGATTTTTTGGTCGAACTTCGGAAGGCTAAAAAAATAGGAAATACAAGTCGCCTGATGGCCTAATTAGTATGGATTGAAAGCTAAACTATCCTAGATTTGTGCTATGCAAAAAACCGCATGAAAAAAGACCTATTAAGGAGAAATAACATTTTTCGCAAAAGTGTCGAAAATGGCCATTTTTGGCAAAGTAGCAAAGGGGGGACCAAAGGAAATTTTTCAAAAATGGCCGATTTTTTGGTCGAACTTCGGAAGGCTAAAAAAATAGGAAATACAAGTCGCCTGATGGCCTAATTAGTATGGATTGAAAGCTAAACTATCCTAGATTTGTGCTATGCAAAAAACCGCATGAAAAAAGACCTATCAAGGAGAAATAACATTTTTCGCAAAAGTGTCGAAAATGGCCATTTTTGGCAAAGTAGCAAAGGGGGGACCAAAGGAAATTTTTCAAAAATGGCCGATTTTTTGGTCGAACTTCGGAAGGCTAAAAAAATAGGAAATACAAGTCGCCTGATGGCCTAATTAGTATGGATTGAAAGCTAAACTATCCTAGATTTGTGCTATGCAAAAAACCGCATGAAAAAAGACCTATTAAAGAGAAATAACATTTTTGGCAAAAGTGTCGAAAATGGCCATTTTTGGCAAAGTAGCAAAGGGGGGACCAAAGGAAATTTTCAAAAATGGCCGATTTTTGGTCGAACTTCGGAAGGCTAAAAAAATAGGAAATACAAGTCGCCTGATGGCCTAATTAGTATGGATTGAAAGCTAAACTATCCTAGATTTGTGCTATGCAAAAAACCGCATGAAAAAAGACCTATTAAAGGAGAAATAACATTTTTCGCAAAAGTGTCGAAAATGGCCATTTTTGGCAAAGTAGCAAAGGGGGGACCAAAGGAAATTTTCAAAAATGGCCGATTTTTTGGTCGAACTTCGGAAGGCTAAAAAAATAGGAAATACAAGTCGCCTGATGGCCTAATTAGTATGGATTGAAAGCTAAACTATCCTAGATTTGTGCTATGCAAAAAACCGCATGAAAAAAGACCTATTAAAGGAGAAATAACATTTTTCGCAAAAGTGTCGAAAATGGCCATTTTTGGCAAAGTAGCAAAGGGGGGACCAAAGGAAATTTTTCAAAAATGGCCGATTTTTTGGTCGAACTTCGGAAGGCTAAAAAAATAGGAAATACAAGTCGCCTGATGGCCTAATTAGTATGGATTGAAAGCTAAACTATCCTAGATTTGTGCTATGCAAAAAACCGCATGAAAAAGACCTATTAGAGGAGAAATAACATTTTTCGCAAAAGTGTCGAAAATGGCCATTTTTGGCAAAGTAGCAAAGGGGGGACCAAAGGAAATTGGCCAATTTTTTGGTCGAACTTCGGAAGGCTAAAAAAATAGGAAATACAAGTCGCCTGATGGCCTAATTAGTATGGATTGAAAGCTAAACTATCCTAGATTTGTGCTATGCAAAAAACCGCATGAAAAAAGACCTATTAGAGGAGAAATAACATTTTTCGCAAAAGTGTCGAAAATGGCCATTTTTGGCAAAGTAGCAAAGGGGGGACCAAAGGAAATTTTTTAAAAAATGGCCGATGTTTTGGTCGAACTTCGGAAGGCTAAAAAATAGGAAATACAAGTCGCCTGATGGCCTAATTAGTATGGATTGAAAGCTAAACTATCCTAGATTTGTGCTATGCAAAAAACCGCATGAAAAAAGACCTATTAGAGGAGAAATAACATTTTTCGCAAAAGTGTCGAAAATGGCTATTTTTGGCAAAGTAGCAAAGGGGGGACGAAAGGAAATTGGCAAATTTTTTGGTCGAACTTCGGAAGGCTAAAAAAATAGGAAATACAAGTCGATGAAGATGGCCTAATTAGTATGGATTGAAAGCTAAACTATCCTAGATTTGTGCTATGCAAAAAACCGCATGAAAAAAGACCTATTAAAGGAGAAATAACATTTTTCGCAAAAGTGTCGAAAATGGCCATTTTTGGCAAAGTAGCAAAGGGGGGACAAAAGGAAATTTTTTAAAAAATGGCCGATTTTTTGTCGAACTTCGGAAGGCTAAAAAATAGGAAATACAAGTCGCCTGATGGCCTAATTAGTATGGATTGAAAGCTAAACTATCCTAGATTTGTGCTATGCAAAAAACCGCATGAAAAAAGACCTATTAGAGGAGAAATAACATTTTTCGCAAAAGTGTCGAAAATGGCCATTTTTGGCAAAGTAGCAAAGGGGGGACCAAAGGAAATTTTTCAAAAATGGCCGATTTTTTGGTCGAACTTCGGAAGGCTAAAAAAATAGGAAATACAAGTCGCCTGATGGCCTAATTAGTATGGATTGAAAGCTAAACTATCCTAGATTTGTGCTATGCAAAAAACCGCATGAAAAAAGTCCTTTTATCAGATAATTACTATTTTTCGCAAAAGTGTCGAAAATGGCCATTTTTGGCAAAGTAGCAAAGGGGGGACCAAAGGAAATTTTTCAAAAATGGCCGATTTTTGGTCGAACTTCGGAAGGCTAAAAAAATAGGAAATACAAGTCGCCTGATGGCCTAATTAGTATGGATTGAAAGCTAAACTATCCTAGATTTGTGCTATGCAAAAAACCGCATGAAAAAAGACCTATTAGAGGAGAAATAACATTTTTCGCAAAAGTGTCGAAAATGGCCATTTTTGGCAAAGTAGCAAAGGGGGGACCAAAGGAAATTTGTCAAAAATGGCCGATTTTTTAGTCGAACTTCGGAAGGCTAAAAAAATAGGAAATACAAGTCGCCTGATGGCCTAATTAGTATGGATTGAAAGCTAAACTATCCTAGATTTGTGCTATGCAAAAAACCGCATGAAAAAAGACCTATTAGAGGAGAAATAACATTTTTCGCAAAAGTGTCGAAAATGGCCATTTTTGGCAAAGTAGCAAAGGGGTACCAAAGGAAATTTTTCAAAAATGGCCGATTTTTTGGTCGAACTTCGGAAGGCTAAAAAAATAGGAAATACAAGTCGCCTGATGGCCTAATTAGTATGGATTGAAAGCTAAACTATCCTAGATTTGTGCTATGCAAAAAACCGCATGAAAAAAGACCTATTAGAGAGAAATAACATTTTTCGCAAAAGTGTCGAAAATGGCCATTTTTGGCAAAGTAGCAAAGGGGGGACCAAAGGAAATTTTTCAAAAATGGCCGATTTTTTGGTCGAACTTCGGAAGGCTAAAAAAATAGGAAATACAAGTCGCCTGATGGCCTAATTAGTATGGATTGAAAGCTAAACTATCCTAGATTTGTGCTATGCAAAAAACCGCATGAAAAAAGACCTATTAGAGGAGAAATAACATTTTTCGCAAAAGTGTCGAAAATGGCCATTTTTGGCAAAGTAGCAAAGGGGTACCAAAGGAATTTTTTAAAAAATGGCCGATTTTTTGGTCGAACTTCGGAAGGCTAAAAAAATAGGAAATACAAGTCGCCTGATGGCCTAATTAGTATGGATTGAAAGCTAAACTATCCTAGATTTGTGCTATACAAAAAACCGCATGAAAAAAGACCTATTAGAGGAGAAATAACATTTTTCGCAAAAGTGTCGAAAATGGCCATTTTGGCAAAGTAGCAAAGGGGAGACCAAAGGAAATTTTCAAAAATGGCCGATTTTTGGTCGAACTTCGGAGGCTAAAAAAATAGGAAATACAAGTCGCC